>NC_142714.1:23782878-24085909 GCF_055471065.1 Atractosteus spatula
ATCTTAAAGATTTTAAAGGCACATTGATCAATCCGAAAAAGAAAGTGATCAGCGATTGATATTTAAAAAGCCTAAATTACAAATTCAAATTTATATAATTTATGTAATAGTTTTTTTATATATATAGTATAAATCACGTACACATTTAAAGCCATTAGTATACATTCTTTATGTCACATATTGGGTTCACATAAAACCTGCTACTTAGGAACTCATAATTAATGTTACACCTGATTTATGCAATATATATATATAATGCTTGTACTGTATTTTTAAACCATTGAAATGCAATAACTCTTCAGAAAAGCTTAATAACAATAAAAACAGTCCCTCGCTATTGCGAGGCCTGAGGTTGTGTTCACCGAGATTCACTTCGTGCTTGTGCGTGTGCAGATGAACGGAGAGCTTGTGAAATTCTCAGATATGTAAACTAGTTTTTCCACTTGAGCTCTCGTGTAGACACACAATCAGGGCAAATTGCCCAAGTAGCCGGCCCTCATCAGAGAGACAAAGGTAGATGGTTAAAATAGATGAAAGAGTAATTTTTGTAACAAAAGCCCCAGATTTATAACAGAATAGCTGGAGAGAGCGTGTTCCTAATAAAAGAAACAGGACGCGTTTTAAATCGTTAGCTCTCCTATTCGTACGTACCGTTAAAAACTTTTTTCCACCTAGTACATGGTTACAAGATATCTTTTCTGGAAATACAGTACGTACCATTTTCTAAAATTCAAAAATAATTTTAACCTCATTTAGTAGATTTTGCATTCACAACTTAAGCCATGTTATAAACAATGTTAGGTCGTTGTTTTCTACGTAGTATTCCACTTTCTACGTACTGTAGTTCTTACTCCTACTGTATGTGGTCGACAGAGAAGATAAAGACTTTGACACCCATTTTAACTGTAACAGTGCTCTGCATTTTTGGTATTTATCTCGTTTCGCTGCCTCAAACTAACCTTGGTCTGGTTTCGTTTCACAGTTAAATGTATCACAAGTCATTTAATTTTGAAGTAACATTAACTGCTTTTCATTGATTATCGATATCCCAAAAATAGTTTGAGAGTGCCGTTGACCAGCAGTCCCAGAACCCGTTTTAACTCGGAGTTCTGCAATTTTTCTGTTTAGACCTGGTAGTTTTCTATTGTTGCGTGTTGATTTGAATCAGAATATAAAAAAGACGATATTCCTTTGATTAGAACGAAGATGTGTGTAGTGTGCAATACTAACAATTTAAAAACTGAATCAAATTTCATAATAGCCCGAACCCGAAGGTGGCGATTTTTCAATATGGATGCGGTGAGAAATGTAGTTGAAAACTGGGTTTATTAACTTAAAAGGTAAGGTAGACTGGTACTAAATTAACACAATAAACGAGCAGCACGAAAAACAGTTTTTATTTTGAGCACGAACAACAGTGTCATTTACAGTAAAAGCATTTTCCGATACTTGCTTCCTTGACACCAGTAATTTATAGCTTTATATGATGTTTTATCAAATCCCCAGTTTTCCTTCACATAATACTTTTTGTAAATTGGGAGCTGTAATATAACTCCAGCCAGTGCTTTCATAAATGTATTGAAAACATATTGGTGGATGCATTTAAAAACTAAGAGGTCTATAGGCGTGCAGGCCATATTCTTTATTTAGAACAACTATTTTACACATGTCATGGTCTTATCACTCTCTCTTAAATGTAATATCATACTTATAAGACTTAAGAGACAGTTCTTCCCCTACCTTTTTGCTACCTAGCAGTTAGTTATTAACTGTAGTTCTGAAAGAATACCAAAGATAAGTCAATCTCACACATCTGTAACTTATCACCATCATTACAAAACTGGTTACATATACCGAACTCAAACGCCTCCTTTCGCATTTGTCTCAGGGGTCCCTTCTCTGCCTAGTCTCTGCCTTGCTACCCCTTGGTTCACTTACTCTGAATGGGGTTTGAGTCTTGTTGTCCTAATGCCAGGAGGCTGCATATTAACTAAGTGGGTTAAGTCAAACTTATCTCACCAAGTAGTTCAAACATTCTCAAAGCATTCAAATTCTTGAATGTTATTGCCCTTATTGAATTTTTTTTAGCTTTGTTTTTTGGGTTTAATATTTGCTGTGTCTGTAGTTAAACAGGAAAAGACTTTACGGTATCTTTTTCTGTATACACATTAATGTGTGTCATAAATTCAAGAGTAGCCTTCAGCTGTCACTATGTCTTTATTAAGACTTTCTTTCAAGCTATTTTGACTAGGCAGTGTTTCAGTTTAGCACAGCTCTTTCTGTCTGTAGACCAACAGAAATGTACTCAAGTCAAAATTTACTTTTTTACAAAAATTTACAAAATTACAAAACAATACAACATCACAACCATTACCAACAAAGAGGTCAGGAAAAAATGATTTCGGGAACACATTCTGTGAAAACTATAATAAAATCAATAAGAAAATAATATATAATAAATAAAAATCTACCAATTTTCTAACCACTTCATCCAATTCAGGGTCATGGGGAAGCTGGAGTCTATCCTGACAAACAACAGGCACAATGCAGGATACACCCTGGCCAGGATGCTACTCCTCACAGGGCAAACACATGCTAACACCAGGGCCAATTTTTCCAGAGGCCAAATAGCTTACCAGTAGGTCTTTCTGACTACGGGAAGAAACCAGAGCACCCAGAGGAAACCCATGCAAACTGGACGAGAACATGCAAACTCCATACAGATAGCACCCCAGGTCTGGAATTGATTATGTAATTTAGAACTATTTTAAAATGTATTTCTTCAAATGATGCCTGGCTATGTCATTTTACCTTGAAATCTGGCGTTTTGCTAGCACAACCCATATTCATTGTGATTAGTGAATATAGATCAGTCTACTGGTTTAATTGTTTGATATAATGCTGTGGGTCTGAAGCCAGAGAGCTTTTCGACCAGACAGGAAGACAGATGGTAGAAGCTACAAATTAACCCTTCTCATTAATTCTGTAGAGAAACTGGTGCAACACTTCAGTTACAGCAAACAGTGTAAATGTTATCTGTAGCACTGCTTCCTATTATTCAGGCTCTATTTTCTAAATAGAAACTCTTGATTCTGACTTGTTTAAACAAACATAAAGAGAGAAATAATGTATTAGTAATGGGCAATGCATTCAAAAGAGTTCACTTATCAGAATACTCTACTGTTTCACTTTCTGTTTCACTTGCTCTTTTAGGGAAAAAATTAAGACAATAGACTGCCCATCCATCCATTTTCTAACCACTTCTCCCAACCCAGGGTTGCAGGGGAGCCAGAGCCTATCCCACCAGGCAATAAGAACAAGACAGGATATACCTATGACGGGACACCAGACCATCAAAGGCAGAGTGACACACACACTAATGCCTGGGCCCATTTTCCCAGAAGCCAATTAACACACCAGTATGTCTTTGGACTGTGGGAGGAAGCCCATGCGAACATATGGTGAACATGCAAACTCCACACAGAGAGCACCCCAGGTCTAGAATTGAACCAAAGACTCCAAAAATGCTAACCACTGCACAACCATTCCACACTTTTACCAGTGCTGAAAGATAAACCTGTTGATCCCTGATGCCTACAGAGATGGACTGGCCACCTATGTTACCTGATCTAAATCAATGTAATTTACTATGGACCTCTGAAGGATCAGGTAAACACATGAAATAGGAACTGGTTACAAGTAAGAGGAGGTCCATCTAGCACGTTTAATAGTTAGTAGCTTATTGATCGCAGGCCCTCATCCAGCTGCTTCTTGAAAGAAACCAGTGTATTGGCTTCACCAACATGACTGGGTGGATTCTTGTTGAAGCCGATACCTTGGCTCCCTTGTACTAGAAACAGGGCACTTACAGTATCTCCTCTAGTTTCGATCTGTCAAATACTTTATCCATGCCAGCTTTTATATCATCATTTGAATCATGTCGGTTTTGGCAAATTCCCACAGGTATTTAGTTAGGAGATAAAAAAAATCAAGTACAATTATTGCAGGGGTTGAAGCAAAGGGTACTTTTTCTTGGCATTTTAGTTTTCAAGTATGCCAGCTTCCCCAGTCCCTCACTTCGTAATCCCTATATAGAGATTTATAAATGTCCTTGTAATACAATTAAGACACCTTTTGTGTAGTTCTCTGCAGGCAAGGAAACGGCTCAATAGTAATACTTTTGAGTAAATCTCCAAATATCTTCTTTCAGATATTTGTACAGACTCTTGTATCCTGAGGATACAGAAATACATGGCAGCATTTGTGTTTTTTACACTGTAGGAATGAGCTAAACACACTTGGAAAATTTAGTCTACATATGATCAAAAGCATTCATGGGTATCAGAGACCGAACCTAGTGTGAAAGAGGAGTAAAAAATGTCTTTAGTGACTGAAGTATACGTTACTGCTTCCTTATGCAGTTCCCTCCTCTTGAAGAATCTGTCACACATTGTGCACCATCATTACTGTACATACAGTAAAGTCAAAACACTGTTAGTCCCTCTTCCAATTCAGTCACAAAACATCAAAGCAGAAAATGTACCACCAAGTAAGGTAACGTCACATACGCAGATAAACTTCTATTTGAAGTTAGTAGACCAGATTAAGCAATGCAAAGACAGTAAAGTCCCACTTTGCCCACAGAAATAGAAAATGTGACACACAATCAAGGGTATGCTCAGCAGATAAAAAAATAATAATGATCACAAACACAGTGCCCCTGTAAAAAATGTGTATCTGAACAGTATCAGTAAATGTAGAACAATACTAAGGTCACGATTTGAGCTCTCAAAAACAACCATCAATAAAAAGAACTATCATAGTTAATGAAACCTCCATTTCCTGCCTCAAAGTAAACGCCTGGAAACTAAACAGGAAATAGTTTTTCTTCCAAAAATCCCATTGGAGCAGATGCTGTTCCTTCCTGCTCAACAGCCCTGCATTCCAGACTCTCCAGTTGTTTGAGCATTAAGCTCCTTTTCCTATTCCCTTACGTTCACACAAAAGCAAAATCAGTTTCAAGATCAGTTGGTGAGCAGCAGCCACTGGACAGCTCGAGTCAAAATCTAGCCCAGCAACCTGTGAGCACACTGTCACCAACCCAGTTTTGACAACTAAGGGCTGCTGCTCTATTGACTGTGTGAGTATAGCAGCCATTTCAGCTAGCAGAGCAGAGTGTAGTTCTTACAGTTTCTTCTTCATTGGGGGTGAAATGAAGTGAGGTGATGATTTGAGTCCCTGAACTTTGTAATACCTTGTGATCTCCTTCTACCACTTTCTAAGTACTAGCATCTTCCTCACTTTAGAACATGCTGGAATATCTAATCTGCAGCAATTGTGACTGCTAGGTACTGTAACACAACACTGTAAATAGTACTTCCAAGAGAACCAAGTATGTCTTACTTGATTTCAGCACAAGAAAAAATGAATTCTGCTCATTTCCCTGAAAGGGAACTTTTTAATACAATAAATAAATAAAAGCAGACTCCACTGACCTGTGTTGAAAATCATCCGTTTGTAAAGGGCAAAGATCTACAACCTACTATTTTGCATTTGAACATTTTAATGCAATTTTCAACAAGAACACTTACCTGACCCACTCTTGAACTCTGAGAATATAAAGAGAGTCTCAGCTTTGTCAGTCAGCAGCAGCTCAAGCCCTCCTCTAAGTTGAGAGCAGAGAAGTAGCCTGGCTCTTCAAGCACGGTTCCTTTTTGTTGTTGTTGTTTTGTAAATATGATTCAAGCAGCACACGAAGAAAAATCCACAAAATTAACCAAGATTAAGGGGTTTGGAAAAAAAATGCTCATTTGTTCAGTTCTACAAAAAGAAACACGTTGGCCAGGCATTATGAACATTCTCAACATGCACAAAAATAGAGATGTAAGGAGATTTAAGTGTTAAGAAAGAAAAAGACACGGATTACAACAGCTGCTTTTGAACACTAAGCAAGAAGTTCTCCCACCACAAGCTATGGTACAGTCATAGACAGTTAGAATGGGAGGTTTGCTTTATATCAATGCCACCAGAAATACTCCAAATAATTGGGAAAAGGTAATGGACAAACTATACCACTGTGAAGGAGGAGATTTCCTCATTCACAGGGCCCTCATACTTTGTTAATCATCTCTGTTCAGGTGACAGGCATCTACTGCTGATTATATTCTGCTAAAAGCAGTGTGACAGGCTTAGTTATCCTTAATGTTAAGCCAAGCCAATGAGAGGAACATTTAAGAGGTATTTGTTAGAGAGGTATTCACCTTTGGCCATCTCAGAAATTCTCTCAATGTGAGGATAATTATTGAGCTAAGAAAGTGTACGGTTATATAAATCCATATAATGTACAACCTTAAGATGGACATTGCAATCCTAAATTTAGGAATTTACATTAATTGTAGTTTGTGTGACATCTTAATATTTAGCAATCGAATATGGCTGTATTTTATAGAATGGAAGAAGAAAAACCTAAACTGGTTATATACTTTTTCAATGAGAAATTCAGACTTATCATTACACTGCTACTGATGTTTTATATACTATTTTATAAAGACAAATCAAGACGCACTCATATGAATAAATACATTTCACAGGCAGGGGATGTTTTTCCTTTCACAAAATATGAATACATTTTCAATGTGCTGTTCACTTGCCATAACACAGGATTTAGTTTTTTTTTATCGATTTTACTTAAATTCTTACTACATTGCAAACAATATTTTAATACACCTGATACTACCAAACAGCATGCTATTCTATATAGTGTCATTGTTATTTTTTATTAATATTCTCTACAAACCTCTGGTGTTTAAAACTCATTTTTCTCCATTTGAAAAAGTAATTTATCAGTCTCCAACATAGATTAAGATATATACATCACTAAAAGACAATTCTGTAAATTTGAGTTATACATGAGAATGCATTTCTCTAATCAGATTTAAGTGCTGCATCTCACTGAGAGCACCCATTCCTTCTGTAACTTTGATTTGTTGTGCAGACCAGGTCGAACTACTATTATTGTAAATAAACATTATCAAAATGGACAGTAGTTGCCAATATGGACTTCAATATCGGCAGAAAATCAACTGATGAAAACTTCATATTCTAAATCCATCATACAAACCTTCTTTAAGTATAAAACAGGATTTCTGTAAGAAGCTTAAATGGAATAATAACTTATTTATTAACTCACAACTGGCAACCCACTGAAGCTAAGCAGGTGTGAGCCTGGTCAGTACCTGGATGAGAGACCTCCTGGGAAAAACTAAGGTTTCTGCTGGAAGAGGTGTTAGTGGGGCCAGCAGGGGGTGGTCACCCTGTGGTCCATGTGGGTCCTAATGCCCCAGTATAGTGACGGGGACACTATACTGTAAACAGGTGCCATCCTTCGGATGAGACGTAAAACCGAGGTCCTGACTCTCTGTGGTCATTAAAAATCCCAGGGTGTTTCTCAAAAAGAGAAGGGGTGTAACCCCTGTGTCCTGGCCAAATTTCCCATGGGCCCTTACCAATCATGGCCTCCTAATAATCCCCATCTATGAATTGGCTCCATTACTCTGCTCTCCTCCCCACTGATAGCTGGTATGTGGTGAGAGCATTGGCACACTATGGCTGCCGTCGCATCATCCAAGTGGATGCTGCACATTGGTGGTGGTGGAGGGGAGTCTTCATTACCTGTAAAGCGCTTTGAGTGGAGTGTCCAGAAAAGCGCTATATAAGTGTAAGCAATTATTATTATTATTAATTTCTGCAGCATATAGACATGTACATTGTGTGCAAAACTCAACAAATGACAACTCTTGGTATGCTAATATTTTTTTGCATAATATTTTGCTGATCTACAGTGACTAACATTTGCATCTACTAACACTGTTAAACTAACTAAACAAGTTAAGTCCAACATTGCTCAAAAGTACTATAGCAGTGTCTTAACTGCATTTTGAACCAAAAAACCTTCTAATAGCCCACGTTTCTAACCCCTACTCCACACTGCTGTTCCAATATAAGAGCCTAAAACCATCTGTATTCGGTTCCTTTTTCTGCTATGGACCAGAGTTACAGTGATGGAGACGAGATGAGGAAGGAGGAGTTCTTGTGAGGCAGAGGCCGAGAGCAAAGATCAGGTGGTGAAGAGGAGGAGAGTAACAGCTCTTCTCAAGTCATTGCCCGCAACCGCAGTCAACTGCTCTTGTGTATTAATTCATGAGTGCTGTGTGATTGCGCCATCTACTGGTGAAGAGCCATGGATGCAATTCTTTAGCAATGGCTGATGGGGGTTAGAAATGTTTTAGCACATTTAATTTTTTCTATTAAACTATTAAAACACGAATTACTCAATTAACAGACATAATGCGCAACTGTTTCTTTCATCAATTAAACTCGTACGCTTACATGGCGCATCCATAAAAATAATGGAAAAATCCGTTTTAATAGGAAATTAATAATAAAAAGATACAGTTTGCCACTGGATCTGAGATACAAAGTCTCAGGGGCGAGGAGAGAGTTGGGAGAAACGTGCTTGTTTTGTAGGAGCAAGCTGTTAGTGTCACTCTATTCAAGTCAGCCGAGCAGCATGCAGCAATCTACTGAGGTGGCTACACCTCCCCCCTCTTCAGTGCCCCCTGCTGGTCAAGAGAGAGGTGACGCATATACTCCTCTTCAGAGCAGCAGGAAAGCACTGCTGGTTCATGTCGCTGGGTGGTCCAGGAACTTAATAGAACATTAAGATCACTCATAAAATGTTCACTTTCTATGTGTAAGGGAAGGTGTCAGCAGATGTACAAGAGAAGAACGCAGAATTTTGCGTTTTTTGAGAATGTTATCCAACAACAGATATAACTCATGCAACCTACTGTATACACATGTATACCTTCTGTATACACTACTGTTTCAAAGCATGTTACGAATTCAGGTAACTAGGCACTGTAAATCTCTACAGCAGAATGGTGAAGATGGGAGTTACGATTCCGATAGTTCCAAAAATAGTAAAACCTTCGATGAACAGGAATCATTTGGACTGTGGCTTAAGGCTAGAATTAAAACGTTCAGTTCAATATATTTTAAATTTCAAGTATTTTAACATACATTTCTAGAATGAGAAGAGGCTATATTGACACATTTTAAAAGCTGCTAGGGAACATTGCCAAAATTGTAGAAATAATAAAAAAAAGAGTTTGGAAAACCAAATGGCACTAGGGGGATTTTGGCAGAAAGGGAGCTAGAGTAACATGATTTTATGACATATCTGTGAAACTGTTAATTAAAGTGCCCGTATTTGAAACTCAGGCATGCAGATGAAAAAAATGGAACCTTTTCTGTAACAAAGCACAGAAAGACCTGCAATCTAATATCACCGTAAAACCTACAGTGCTCTGAAATGAACATCTCTGCACTCAGCGAATTAGTTTATTTGGAAAAGGGGGGGATTTTGTGTAATTCAATCACTCAAGAAAAGGTTTCAGCTAATAGCAAGTCTCTCTGATCTATGTTATAGCACAGCTGGGGTACTGCTTATGAGTGAATTTACTGTATATATATAGAAAGTCGTAGTTTTTCTGAGAATGTTCTTTACATTCAAAACCATTTGCGCACTTACACAGAAACAGTACACTGGGGTCTTACATTATATAACGGCACAAAGAGAGGTCAGGTAGTCAGGTAAAAGGAAATAGATGAGTGTTGTACTTTCTGTGTGTATATGTCGTGTTTAATAAGCTCGTCGGTTATTGCAATGCACACTTACGACACCCACAGTCCCCAGTACCTCCGATTCTCAGCACTGCCTGGTTTTAGATTGTCATTAGCTCAAGCAAGATCTGCATCTGTTGGATATGTTAGAGGACAGGCTTTTGTCTCTTCCCCCATCACATGTATTTCCTCAAGTGTTCCTGGAATCATTTATTCGGCTGCCTTCCACGCGGAACTGTGGATCGGTTTCTGCTGCAAACACAGCATATATAATTTTTCATTATATATATATATATTTCTATTGGATACTGCACGTTTTATTAGTCAGAACAATCATGCATTGTATTTGTATATTAAAGTGTTTTCCCTCTGCTTTTCAGCTAATTGTGTTTGTGGTGCAATAGAAATCAGATAAATAAAGAAGCATGTCCACAATTTAGTAGTATTTATTATTTCCCAAAGGCTAAAATTATTTAGGAATTTGTAGTTGGAGGGTACAGTTTACAGACCTAAATGTGCACTATTATAAAATCAAATAATGCACGTCACAGTCAGCCCTAGTCTTTGATGTGTTTGATGGAAATCAGTTGTGAATAAGAATTTTATCTTGATCAACAACCAACATTCAAGCTAATTTCTCAGCATGTTTGGTTAAGTTTTTTAGCATCTCTTCAACAATCCTGCAGACTAGAAGCACACCAAATCTGTCCAGTCACTCAAACCCTGACCACAGTACAACACCCAAGCATACTTCTTTCAGTTTAAATTTTCCGCAGTTGCTTTAGTAACAGGCTTGGAGATAACCTATACTGACTCAAAAGTTAGAAGAAACACCTTACTGTAATTAGGACGTTAGATCATTATTCTTCTTTATACTCACTGTAAATCCCTTGTGTATTAGTAAGTATACTGTGTAAGTCCATGATCAGGTATCACATCAGAGAAACCAACAGTACTGTCCTAAAATGAATTGATCAGAAAACACACACAAAAGACTGCAGGTATCAGTCTGGCTGGCTTGACCATGGAAGCAAACCTGCACTCTTTTACCTTTCAACAGCTACATTTACAAAATGTCAAGCCCATTATGGTCCAACCCACCTGCTGTGCTGAGACATAGAGCTGAAGGCTCTTCACTGACAATGACATCAAACTGGCTGGTGATGTAATTTCATGCCAGATCCTGTTGTGGTCTTACACCGTAACAGAAAAGTTTAGCGTATATTCAATTCTTGGAATCCACCCATCCATTTCCTCACTGCTTTGTCTAATATAAGGTCACTGGGGAGCCAGGGCCTATCCCGACAAGAAATGAGCACAAGGCAGGATACACCCTGGACAGAACACCAGTTCACACATTCCACACAGACACAAACTTACACCAAGGCCAATTTTCACAGAAACTAATTAACCTACCAGCATATCTTTTGACTGTGAGAGGAATTCAGAGCACCAAGCAAAAACCGATGTGAATATGGGGAGGTAATGCAAACTCCATGCAGATAGCACCCCAGCACTGAAAGGCAGCAATGCTAACCATTCTGCCACTCTGTGATCTTGGACGCACCGAAAGGTAATTAAATCTCCAATTCAGTTTCTTACACCAGTCTTAATATGTCATTCTCATCCTGTGCACTTTTAAAAAGCGCATGGTTTTGGATGCCTGCATGTACAGTCTTTGGGAGAAATGTTTTGAGAAGCAGAAGATTCCTGCAGTGGAACAGCTTTACTGAAGCACCCCAGATAAAGACGCACGGCGACATTTTATCACAGGAATCTTGTTAATTTAGGAGCGATCATAACAGGCCATTGAAGATGAATCACAGGAGGAAAAACAATTACCTGGCGCTGAATAAAAATATTTCTGAGCTCTGTCAGAAATGGTCTCTGGCTCAATCTCTGCATCCCCCTAGTTCCACTCTTGAGGCACTCCATTCACTGTAGGCTGATCACTCATCTACATCCTGCACCAAGTAATGTGTTACATCTCCTGCCAGAAACAGAAAAAAAATTGTTGTTCAAAACAAAAGAGAGGAGCATCATGACTTAATTGCTAATGAGTTGTTCTCCATGAAAGTGTAATTAAGACGATTAAATGTACATCCCAGCAGTTTGGAGGGGGCATTAACATCCGCTAGTGTTTTTTGAAGCGCTGTATTGAGTGCTTGTGGTACTTCAGTTTCCTGCACTGAGACTGGGCAGGTTATCCACTGTGCTGCTCCCAGTAATCTGGGAAGAAATAAGGAAAAGATGAACAAATCCATACCCGGTCAGGTATTCAAAATTCCAAAAGCTTTGCCACTTTACGTATCCAGATTGATATTGCTTCATGTGAATGAAATGCTGTACTAGGCCATCTATCTGCTATGTTGAATTCAATAGTTTGCTAAAACTATGACAAGACGGGATGATGATTATAAAGGGACAGTGTACTTTATATCTTGGTGTGTTGTATTAGGAAATGACAGCTCTTGCCATATGTTCAACAGTGACAATCTCCTCTTACATGCAAAGATTGAACCAGGGAGGCAGCTTCTTGGGGGAAGTTGGGGGGGAGGGAGGGGTACTGGTAAAGATAATGTAGAAATCTGGACAACAGTTATACAGTACTTTACTTAATTAAATGTGATTCTACCTGTAAGAGCAAGAAGTTCAAGATTTCAATTTGTCCTCTTCTGTTCTGAAATTCTGTTTAACAACTCCAAAAATCTTTCTGTGTGTCATAATCATTAAGCCAAACAAGGGATACCGATGCACCTATATATCTATAACAGATAACAATAGTAACAAACTTCAGTTAATACCTGTACACTACTGCTGCCTGTTTAAAAAAACTGCTCCCTCTATGAGCAGCAAAAGTGTGGAATTGGACATGTCAGGCAACAAAACAAGAAAAGCAACAGTGAGATGAATGGGAAATGCTAAATAGGTTTTGAGTCAGGTGCAAATTACAATAATAGAATCAGAATCAGAATAAGTGTGTCTCATGACCTGAAAAATCCCAGAATTAAGTTCGCATTAAAATGCTGCCATGTGCGATTTTAGAAGGAGTCCATTCCAAATGCACTGAGGATCTAATACGGTGTATAACGCATGCCCTGAGGTGTCTGTTACTAAATTAGCCATTGCATTGTCCCCAAGTAAGCATTGATTCTGTTGAATGATACCATTCCCTTCTCATTTTTTACTCAAAACTGCCTTTTATATTAGTTGAAAACACTACTGTTTTACAGTATCACTTCTTAACAATCACAAACATTAAATAAAAAATAGGTGTGTTGGAAAATTTAGGGTAACTCAACACTATGTCCAATGATAAAATACAGTTTTAACTGAGGTATTTAATAAAAAACATTATTTGCAATGTATATTTGATTTCAATTACTTATGGTCCTGAGACTGCCTCCTGTTTTGATAACAAACTGTCTGTGGATCACAATTGGATGGGTCAACCCCAATCACAGCAGGCTAACAGGTAGCTGGGACAGATAAATAATTGCAAGGTGAGGTATTAAAGGAAGGACTGTTAGATTGGTGGCATGGTGGTGCAGAGGTTAGCAATACTGCCTCACAATGCTGGGGCCGTGGGTTCAATTCCAGACCTGGGGTGTTATCTGTGTGAAGTTTGTATGTTCTCCCTGTGTTCATGTGTGTTTGCTCCTACAGTCCAAAAACATGCAGGAAGGTTAGTTGGCTTCTGGAAAAATTGGCCCTGGGCATGTCTGTTTGTCAGCCCTGTGATAGACTTGCATCCATCCTGTCCAGGGTGAACCCTGCCTTGTGCCCATTGCTTGCTGGGATAGTCTCTGGCTTCCCCATGACCCTCTATTGGATAAAGTGGTTAGAAAATGAATGGATGGATGGACTTCTAATTCACCTCACACATACAGGCTAGGATGCGACATTCTGTACAACTCAGAAAACAACCAGCAGAAAAACTTTAAACAGTCTTTAAACAGGACAGCTGACTGTATTGCAGGCCTGTCCTAAGTAAAGCTTCGTTTATCTCCCCTTTAACTAAATAAAAGAGCACAGCGTAAGCAGAGCTCATTAAATCTGGATGTGTACCAAGAGGGGGGCAGAGGGGATTGAGTTACTGAATCTAATTCTTTGCTATAATGACAGTAATAGTAATATAAAAAGCAGGCAGCCGACCCAACCAATTAAGCCTCATGAACATCCTGAACCACAACGTTTTTGTTAACAGAGGCCGACTGCAGGTGCATAGCAAGAAAGAAAGAAGCAATGAGGGTTGTAAACAAAACGCCACAGACCGTCACGACTTGCACGACAC
The DNA here is from genome assembly GCF_055471065.1 of Atractosteus spatula. Taxonomy (NCBI): domain Eukaryota; kingdom Metazoa; phylum Chordata; class Actinopteri; order Semionotiformes; family Lepisosteidae; genus Atractosteus; species Atractosteus spatula. Next base: position 23,796,857 of record NC_142714.1, read on the forward strand.
CACACGACAGAGCACACGGTTTCCCGTTCGAAGAAAACGCATCTTGCAAAAGCAAATCACTTGAGAAAAGATGCATTTGAAATAGTTTGCTAACAATGTCCACGTAATTGACTATTTCGTCAATGTGGTATAGTATAACAGTTTCAGGTTTTTTAAAGGGTCTCCAATTCCAGCACTGACCTGATGGAGAATTGCTTAACGTCTTGGGATTTGATGAGATCAAGCTACAAGGTTTTCTATTTTTCAGGATCAACAGTACGACTTCACACACCATCAAAGCGTTTCTGCATTCTTATACAGCTATGTATACGATTCCCTTTTTTGATATATATGTATATGGAGAGTGCAGGGATTTGTGTAAAAACTTAAAATTTAATAGATATTTAAACCCTGATTGTGGATTCTGCTGTACACGTCCTTTACACCACACAGTGTCTCTATCTTCTGCACAACATGCATTCCCTTCTGATTTATATTTATTCCTGCTAATAAAATCAAGGTCATTTCTGACTTGTATTACATTTTTGATTTTTTTCTGATGTTAAAAGTTATTTTCTGCCTAAACTGAGAGATTCTAAGGTATCAAAGATCGTAGATAAAATAAGTATATCACATACTTAGTATTATAATAGAAAACTGCTAGAAACTAGAATATACTGCAAAATCTTTAGAAATCAATGCTTAAAATACCTATTCATCAAAGGAGAACTTTATGCTCAAATCATAAAAGTAAAGTGAGTTTGAATTTCTTCCATGTGACCTGTTTTCCACAATCTAGATAAAGCAGAAAGTTTAAAGGTAAGGCCAGTTTCTTCAAAACTATGCATCAGACAAAAATCACACTATTTAAATTATCTCCATACTGAGCAATTTGGAAAATTAGGCCCTTGAAAATTGATTGACTGGCTTTTTAGCCACAGACCTAGGTGGTAATGTGCTTCTCACACACATTGAAAGACTGTTTTACATTTACGTTTTGCAGTAATGAGATCAAAGTGGTACAATATGCTTCTGTGGCCAAGCCATACCTTTTATAAGTAGGTTTTATTCATTTATCTTAATGCAACAATAAAAAAGCACTCAGGCTCCATTTAAATTATTCCTTTTTCTGCAGGAAGGACAGAATAGGTATGAAAGGTTACATTCATTCAAATATATGTTCTTAAAAATGCAAAAACCTTCTATTCAATGAGAACATAAAAAGTACAGTTCACCAGTTTCAGTGTGAGATATTGTGCTGCTGCCTCTGACATTGGGCTATTTGACTTTAAATTTTGTGATGTGACCAAACTGCATATTTAAGCATGGTGCATAACAACAACAATGAATTATTAAGCATATGAGCACACAAGAAAGTGTACAGATTGCAGATCTTGCATTAGTTCATTAGTTCAGTTTTGTGTGCAGAGATGAGCCAGAATTGCCTGATCAGATCTGGCTAATAACCCTGCAGAAGCTAGAATACTTATACACCACTATGATTCAATAACGATATTAACGCATGGGGAAAAAAACAAAATTCTGTTTTAGGTTTAAGTAAGACTGAAATAACATTAGAACGCATGATTTGGTTAAACTGTTTTAGTGTTTCAGCACATAGTGTCGTTTTTAAGTAGTGTTTTTAACACTAATAGAGAGTGAAAACAAGCAGGACTACTGACAAAGACCAGCTTTCTTGTTATAACATACATGTACGACCCAGATGGTTCAAATATCGCAACCTAACACTGTGCACGAGAATGACGTTAATGCTTTAATTTCTTGCATATTATGCACATTCTAATGAGATTCAACTTACCCAAAGACAAGCTATTAATGCAGAGTAAGTGGAAATAAGAAGAAATACCTATTGTGTGCCTTCTTGTCAATTAGATCTTTTTATCATAATCTTGTATAGGGCCCTTTTCTTGAAAGGGTACACAGTATTTTCATGCCACTTGCCTTAATGAGCTGGGTAACAGGCTAAACCTCTGCAGACAGAACCCTTTGAGAGCCATTATGTCCCAGTCCTGCATTGTTCAATTGCTCTAGCATATTTTGAAAATAAACTCAGATAAAAGTGTGGTTTGCACCAACACAATGAATCAGGGCTGTTGCTGTGCCTCATCAAGATTGAAGCAGATCTAAGACAATCTGTATTATCTATGATGTTTTATAGGCTAAATACTGACTGCTTATATTAATAGATTTTTCTATGGCAGGCTGATTTGAAAATACAGTATTTGCTCCCAGCAAAGGTTGCACCCATCTTTATTTTATAGTTTTTAAGGGGGAGTTTACATAGAAATGTACTGCAGCATTCTTGCCGATTACTGTTAACCCTTCCTAAATGGTAAATACGAAAATGTTCAGTCTGGTTCAGTGTAGATTAATGAATAGAGCTGTGGTAACATGCTACTCACAAATACTCTAAATGTATTCGTTAAACAGCGGGGACTGCTATTCATCTAGTGCTGACATTCTGCTTCCGCTCTGATAAAATCAGATTTAACCAATTTATCTTTAATAATTAATCCATGTTTCCTTTGAGTTCACTCTGCACCTGCTGTATAAATATCAATATTTTGCACTTTCAGGCAGCTCATTATGCAAAAGACTAATCTACCTAAAAGTGCTGTGTATGTTCTAAATGTGCTTGGTCTGCCAGATTGTGTTCTTTGTGTGGTGTTACGTAGCTTGTCAGTACCGCACATATTAATATGGCATGTATAGCTCTATAATATTATATTCATTACCTGTATTGATCAAATATTCCCTCATATGTACTGTATCTGTTTATTTTAAAATCAGTTCCCTTTAAGCACGCCAGAAGATTTCTTTCATCTCTGCCAGCTTGCCACTATTTTCTGATCAAGCATGCGAAAACACAGAGAAACGCTAGCTCTTTTGCAGACTCTCTTCCCCTTTCCATTTCCATTCACACTGTGAACACTGTGCAAAAGTGCCAAAAACAAACTTGGCCTCATAGGCAAAAATGAAAATAATCAAAAGAAGGCCCCCCCAGATAGATAGATATTTTATTGATTCCGGGAGGGAAATTGCTGTGCAACAGCAGCTTAACACAGTCAACACAGCAACAGTGTAACGAAATTATACAATAATACAAGAATACAATACATACAATACAATCAGTACAGTCAGTAAGAAGTGCGCTTAGAAGAGTTGCTCACAGTCCAGAATATACAAAGAATAAACCCTATCATGAAACAGCGAGCCCATGTCTCTTTACCAAGGAGAAACTGCTCCCCATCCCAGACAAAACTCTGAAGAGACAACATTCATCCCTCCAGCAGGTGAATTTCTTTGTCAAAGATAGCACCTAGTTCCTCTTACTAATTCACCCCAAACATCATCATATGGATGAAATGCATGGCTTAAAATAAAATCAGCCCAGGCCTTGGAAGTTTTTCCAGGGTGGAAAATATCCATTAAGGGAAGTCCCTTAGTTCAATGGAAGGTAATGACTAGATAATTGGCCTTTTTATTTATGCACACTGGTAGCAAAGACATTAAGCTTGGCGCCTGCAGTGCCTGGAATACACTCTAAGCCTCTAGCTTGGTAACCCTTAGCTGTTTACTGAATACATTGAGAGAGCAAAGCAGTGCTGAGACAGATGTCTGCTCCTGGCTTTACTGCACAGCTCCACTCTCTGTGCACCTTTCACAGCTGAAGACTCTTTGAAGAGGCCTGAGATAGGAACAGTGCAGCAGGGGCCCCAGGACGTGAAGAGCATTCATTAAAACATGTAAATAGCCCCTACAGCGCCTGGGTTTGTTACCTCTTTCTCCTTTCTCTGTACTTTATCCTGCTCCACACATAGGAAGGCCTTCTGTCTGCCAAGCCAGGGAATTCACAGGGCTCCTGAAAGGTTGATGAGATTTTTTTTCTGTGTATGTATGTTTGCATTTGGGTCTTTCAGTGAAAAAGAGCCTTCCAACTTGTTATGGATGGGGGGTGGGGAGTTGGGTGGGGGTGCTGGTTGATTGTAATAGTCGCTGTATTCAATTCGTGACAGGAGAGCGTTTATGTCTGCCAGTGTTCATCTGCTGTAGTTGTTTCGTTTTTTTTACACAGATCATACTCAATGTAGACACTTGCAGATAGATATTTATTGGACTACTTCCGTCAAATGGCCATTTGGCTAAAGGGCCTGTAACAGAAAACTATTCAGACTCTTCTAGTGTATCCACTGTTTTTCTGAAAAGGATGTCAACAAGCAGTGTAACTCAGTTTTGGTTCTCTCTGATAAGAAGGAGAAAGTCAACCTCTTTGGAATGCAAGAAGCAAAGAATAAATAAAATAGTGCACCAGAAATCAACTAATGAGTGAGACATACAGTAGTTGCATATTTCAGCCAGTTACTCAGCTGATGGGGCCGCAGTGAGAAATGTAGCTGGAATGTAGCTGTGCTGGTCCTGGATCCTTCACTGAACCCCTCTGGCCTTCTCTTCTTATTAGTAACTGATATAATTGAACCCCCACACACACACAGACACACACATCTGCCTCCCGCCTGGCCACTCGTGTACAGTAGCTTAGTTCCCACTGTGGAGGGCAGAATCTTCCTTGGCGAACAAGAATTCTGAAGTGACGCCAACCACTCGGGCTGACTTGGCAGAACTAATTCTCTGTGCGTAATTTAACAAATTATTGGTCAAATGTATTAATGACTTTAGTAAGCACATGCAATTGATATTCGTTAATCAAGCTAAAGGCAAATCATAGGCCCAGATAATGTAGTGCACATCACTTTTCAGATATTAGGTGATGGTCACCTTTACAAAATATATAATTAACAGTCACTATGAGTACTACAGAATTACAGAGTGTTATACTCCAAGTCAAATAACAAGAAACACACTTTCAAGGAAAATAGGACCATGTTGTTACATTTTAATGTTTTCCCATCTAAACTGAGATGCAATAATAACTAAGGATGGTAAATGAACACCACCATGCTACAAACATCCAATGAATTTCAAATCATGAAGTATTTCAATAAATCTGCATGCTACAGAAATCAAATGATAATGTATTTACTGTCAGTAATAAGAGTAAAACCTTTGTGGAAAAACAGGACCTGCACAGACAGATGGAAAACAAGAATTTAAATAAATGAACTAGATTTCTGGCATCTGTATCATGAGATATTATACATGGCACAAGTCCTCCTTGCCAAAACGTCACCGTGAAAATTCACTAAGTGAAAACATACTATAGCTTTGTAAGCAGAAGTAAAAAAAAAGAGCAATGAAAATGTCAGTATTTCAGGATGATTTCTCTGGGTTTTTGTTTCTGGGATTTTAAGTGCTATTTTCAGGTATGTTACCTGGAAGAGAGTTAACTGTCTACACCAGCCTACAGTGCTTAGGGCCTCTCTGTGTGTGTAGATCCAGAACAAATTAAAACTCGTCTGGTGTAAGAGGTGCTGGTACAAAACTGGGGGTCTGGGTTGACCCTCCTTTGCACTGCTGTCACCTCCCCTTTCCCCTTCCTGCTGTGTGGGCTTTGTGAGGCCTTTGTAACCATTTTGTTTCAAACATACGGAGGGATTTAGGAAAGCACGGCCCGGCAGCTGATGTTTTTGTGAAAGAGTTCAAAAGGTCAGGGAGATTGTGTCGTGACTAATTCCCCCTTTGAACGTCTTCACCAAGGAGTCTATAATGATGGTGAAGAAAGCAGAGGGGCTCAGCGGTCAGATTATCATACAGCTACCATGGAGGCTGCTTTCGTGTTACAGACTGCCTCCCTCCTCGCTTGGCTGTTCCGACAGGAAAAGAGAGGGAACGCCTGCCGGTCTAGAAATCTGCACTGCAGACAGAAACGTCTGGAGAGCAGTGAAGACAGACGGTAGTGTACCTGACTAAAACCGTCAGCTACTACCGCAGCAGTCCAAGTCTTTCAGTGCTGTGGATATACTGGCACACTAACAGTATAACTTCAGATAAATGCTATTTCAATATTTCAACCTTGCCTAGCCTATTCTAATTTCTAGGGAAGAAAAAAACATTCTCATTCTCTTTTCATACTGATGTTGCTAGATTTGTTGCTAGATCCAGAATGTTTTAAAACAGGGGGGAATCTGTTCCTTTTGAAGAAGAGCTTTGAAAAGCCACTTGTTAATTCACACAGTCCACATGACAGCAAATCTACCTCTGTCGAAAGGATTGTTTTCGTCTGCACAACTGGGCAGCGGTGCCTTTGAACCAGAAAGCGCAATCTCATTTTCAGCGCCATATTAAAAGTAGCTTCTGGCGACTAAAATGTGAAATTTTTCTGCCATGCTGTCTCGCAATAATGCCTTCATTTGCCCGGACTACGACAAGTACCTTTACCAAATCACATAAACAAGACAAAAAAAAAGAGCTTCTAGCTTTCAATTATGCAGCACAAAACAGCATGTTTTCCCCCTTTCATTACATCAAACTCCAATCAAACGTGTTCTGTTACTGCAAATTTGCCTATTAAATGGACCACATTGGTCCATCTCTTTTGGTTTTCAAAGTGTATTCTTAAAATGGACCTCCTGCTAGGAAACCTGTGACAGCCTGCAGCCTAGCAAAGCTTTTCTTTCCACCTCATTTAACTGCATGCAAGCTTGGCCAAACAGTGTTAAGTGGGAAAGTACATGCACTGAAGAGAGTATGTAATTATGTCTTTAGTGAAAGGTAGCCATCAGTGTCTGCACCTCCCCTAAGGAAAAGGTCTAGCCATAAAAGTGCAGTCTGTACTCTTCCAAGCAAATGTCAGGCTCTTCCCCCTGTATTAAGACTGGACGGACTTCTTTTAGCAATCAGAAAACAGGAGAGAGAAAAAAATTTGGCTGCCATGGAGAATGGCAATCAGGGCTGTTTACACGTCTCCCTCACTATGTCCCACAATACTCAATCAAGCCCAGAGAATCCAGGCTAATTGGCTACCTTCTGTATCCTACAGCAAGTGCGGCAGGAAGCAAAAGGAGGGTAAAATGACTTGTTTGTCGCAAGTTTCAATAAGAACCAGGGGAGGTGGGGGTATAATACTCCAGCCACCCCCTTCTACCCTTTCCCTTTCTCTTCGTTTCTTGCAACTGCTAGAATCAATGAAGGATTACCAGCCTAGCCAAGGTCTTTGTCAGCAGCACCCAGCGCTGTTCTCCCAATTTAGTTCCAGCCCTCTGTAATCCGGCGGTAGCATGGACTTTTGTCAGGATCCAAAGTTGGAAACAGAAGCAATCAACAACAGAAGAGCACAGTTGAAAAAGGTGGGAAGCTGGGTGTCATTTCAATGAAGTAGACAGCTGTTTAAGTCCTGTTGTCCAACAACAGAGTTTTAGACACAGACACACAATGAGAATCCCTTTCATTGTTGTCCCATCCAGGGTGTATCCGGCCTTGCGTCTGTTGGTTGCCTCGGTAGGCTCCTGTATTAGATAAAGCTGTTAGAAAATGGATGGATGTACATTTTTCGGAGCTCATTTGTAAACTGTTCAAGAATATGTTTATTTGTGCATTTCAAACACAGTGCTAGCATGAATAAATGAGGTGCTTCAGAGCCATGCATAGGTGTCTTAGCATTGTGTAAAATGAACTGGACAGAAGCAGAGCATAGATTATTCGAAATTGCTTTCCAATCAGACTTGATGTCAAATGCATGTACATTTGCATTTTAATGCAATTAAATGACAAGGTTGATTTTTTTAAAATTCACACTTGATATTTGCAGATTCTGAGCTACAAGTTATTTGGATTTATTTTTTAAATACAAACAGGTGGCTTCAACAATATTTCAAATGTGCTGTGAACAACCTTCAATAACATTCAAGCTAAATTCACCTGTGTCCTTTAGAATCACAACCTGTGCTCTCAACGCACTGAACCATCACCGTGAATGATCATCACACTCTTTCAAGTGCAGAGGAAAGACAATTTTTGCAAGAAAAGTAGGTCATTTCCACCATACAGTTGGTACTTTCCAGATGTATCCTTCAAAACAGAATAAAGTGAACTGTGTATTATACTGTACATATTATTTTTAATGTATCTATTGACCTGTAGTCAATTATAAATAATTAGGTAATGTGATTATACATTAATGTATAGATGTATGAAGGGACATTTGTGTTTGCCTTGGATAAAGGCGTCACCCATTTTAAGACAATACTATTCTAATTCTAGGTATGCTTCAATTATGTATGTTTGTTGGCACCGTAATTACTACAAAGTACTTCAGTATGAGAAACATGCAAGATCATTTTCTGGGATATTAATACAGCAAGGCTATTGTATAGGGGTACAGCGAGGAGAAAAAATAGTTACTATTTTAGGTTAAGGTTTAGCATTTAGTAAAGTTAAGCATTAAAGTTACAGTGGAATGTTTTACTGCAGTATTGCCAATATTAATCCCAAGAGTTTTAATTCTATAAACCAATGTTTCCAGTGGGGAACTCTGATTTAGAGACCCTCAATCATAATCAACCTGTGGTTCCTCTCATGCTGAGCAGAGTTACTATCTCCACAACACATCATCAGTAGGATAAAACTGACCTGTTGCACGATGGTCTAATCCCAGCTCAAAACAAAAAAATACATTTAAAATCTATTCATGATATAAGTCCATGTCGCTATGAAAAACCACCATATTCTCTCTGTAATAAACACCCTTTTAAGTAAACACATTTCTATTAAGGATAAAACTTCTGAAGTTCCAATGAAAACTCTAATAGTAATGATATTTTCTCAGTTCTTTTGTAAAAGGTGCCTTTTTACCCGAACATTGGCTCAGTGTTAAGAGTTCTCTGAATCAGACTTATGATGAGCACAAATTCCAGCATGGGGCTACAGTAGCTACATTTTCTTAGCTGTGATATAGTGATTCATTGAACTGCTCTCATTCGGCAGATTGTAGTGCTTTGAAACAGCAATCTAGCACATGCACTTGAGTGCAGAGGATTGGAATTAGTTTTACAGCCTGAAAACATTTACATTCCCATACAGAACATACTCATCTTATTTAACACCGTACAATAATTAGAATAAACTAGAAAATGACAGCGCAATGCCATCATCTTTGATCACTGTTCTCAACTCGGCAGCTGTGAGGAGATTCAAAGTGCCAGAGACTTCATAAGATGAATAGTTTTTAAAATCTTTCATTTTTGTGTTTTTTTGTGTAACACTTCTAACACTCCACCAGTTGGCTTCAACACTGCCACAATCAACATAACACTTATGGCATGACACCTCCATACCATTTAAACTCTCCTTGTCAGTAATATGTACAGTATGAATGCTATAGTTATTACAGTGCCTTGCGAAAGTATTCGGCCCCCTTGAACTTTTCAACCTTTTGCCACATTTCAGGCTTCAAACATAAAGATATAAATTTTTTATTTTATGTGAAGAATCACCAACAAGTGGGACACAATTGTGAAGTGGAACGAAATCTATTGGATTTTTGAAACTTTTTTAACTAATAAAAAAATGAAAAGTGGGGCGTGCAAAATTATTCGGCCCCCTTGCGTTAATACTTTGTAGAGCCACCTTTTGCTGCGATTACAGCTGCAAGTCGCTTGGGGTATGTCTCTATCAGTTTTGCACATCGAGAGACTGAAATTCTTGCCCATTCTTCCTTGCAAAACAGCTCGAGCTCAGTGAGGTTGGATGGAGAGCGTTTGTGAACAGCAGTTTTCAGCTCTTTCCACAGATTCTCGATTGGATTCAGGTCTGGACTTTGACTTGGCCATTCAAACACCTGGATACGTTTATTTGTGAACCATTCCTTTGTAGATTTTGCTGTATGTTTGGGATCATTGTCTTGTTGGAAGATAAATCTCCGTCCCAGTTTCAGGTCTTTTGCAGACTCCAACAGGTTTTCATCCAGAATGGTCCTGTATTTGGCTGCATCCATCTTCCCCTCAATTTTAACCATCTTCCCTGTCCCTGCTGAAGAAAAGCAGGCCCAAACCATGATGCTGCCACCACCATGTTTGACAGTGGGGATGGTGTGTTGAGGGTGATGAGCTGTGTTGCTTTTACGCCAAACATATCGTTTTGCATTGTGGCCAAAAAGTTCGATTTTGGTTTCATCTGACCAGAGCACCTTCTTCCACATGTTTGGGGTGTCTCCCAGGTAGCTTGTGGCAAACTTTAGACGAGACTTTTTATGGATATCTTTGAGAAATGGCTTTCTTCTTGCCACTCTTCCATAAAGGCCAGATTTGTGCAGTGTAAGACTGATTGTTGTCCTATGGACAGACTCTCCCACCTCAGCTGTAGTTCTCTGCAGTTCATCCAGAGTGATCATGGGCCTCTTGGCTGCATCTCTGATCAGTCTTCTCCTTGTCTGAGCTGAAAGTTTAGAGGGACGGCCAGGTCTTGGTAGATTTGCAGTGGTCTGATACTCCTTCCATTTCAAGATGATCGCTTGCACAGTGCTCCTTGGGATGTTTGAAGCTTGGGAAATCTTTTTGTATCCAAATCCGGCTTTAAACTTCTCCACAACAGTATTACGGACCTGCCTGGTGTGTTCCTTGGTCTTCATGATGCTCTCTGCGCTTTCAACAGAACCTTGAGACTATCACAGAGCAGGTGCATTTATACAGAGACTTGATTACACACAGGTGGATTCTATTTATCACCATCAGTCATTTAGGACAACATTGGATCATTCAGAGATCCTCGCTGAACTTCTGGAGTGAGTTTGCTGCACTGAAAGTAAAGGGGCCGAATAATTTTGCACGCCCCACTTTTCATTTTTTTATTAGTTAAAAAAGTTTCAAAAATCCAATAGATTTCGTTCCACTTCACAATTGTGTCCCACTTGTTGGTGATTCTTCACATAAAATAAAAAATTTATATCTTTATGTTTGAAGCCTGAAATGTGGCAAAAGGTTGAAAAGTTCAAGGGGGCCGAATACTTTCGCAAGGCACTGTATGTGGGTGTGAGGGGTATTTCCTCCTGAACCATCTTGTACTGTAGTCACCAAAGTATGAAAACAAAAGCACAGATGTATCAGAAACATATACCTCTCAACTCTCTGGGTTCCAGGATGTGGTCTGTCTCATTCTCTGGGCCACGTCTCTCACTGATAGGACACCTACAGTCATGGTGGCAGCAACCAGGTGGTCTGCATGGCAGGGCATGGTCACACCTCTTACTGTTCTTGCGTTAATTAAAGTCAGGTCATTAAGTGTTTGTCATGCAGATTCTTCAATAATTAATTTGGACAAATTTAATGCTACACAAAAACTGAATACTCAGAATCTAACATTTTTATTAAATTACATGATTTGAACTCAATAATACATCTCCATGAACAGTACAATGAACATCAAACCTTCTCACAAATTAAAATGTAAATAACAGTACATATTAGCATGATGAGCTACTGAAACTGTTGCATCATTGGGCTTTGGCATTTATAAAATAAAAAAAACTTTTAAATATTCATATTTACAATGACAAAATAAAGAATTGTAAATATAGAGCTAATGGAAGTATAGTAAGAACTCTAGTACCAGTACCAGTTCAAACAGAAATAAGTAACATAAAAGCAGAAAGAACTCAAGTAAAAGAGTTTGAAAATAGTACAAAGCAGGATAAAAAAACATGGATATAAGCTCCCTCTTAGTTCCCACTTTTATCTAATAAAGGGGAAAACTGTCACAGAAAAATAAGTCAATTATTTCCCTTTCCTGGCACAATGGATGGGAAAACAACAAATACTTCCTATAATGAGCTCTTGATCCAGTGATAGCATCATTAATATAAACCTGGCATTTTTTTGTGAAAGTTCAAGTAGGCTGAAAAGCCTATTTAACATTCATGACACAATTAACGGATTAAAATGGATGAGATGCCTATCAACACTTCTACTTTTGTTTATCGCAACCGTATTTACACGGCCATGCCTCGTTGCGATGGCCCAGGGTGACAGCCTGGCATCTTATCCACCCTGCTCCCAGGAGGCTCCTCGACAGGCTTTACTCAGACATCTGGAATCATTTCCAACATCTGGAGACCACCGAAAGGTGCTTTTACATTCACGCTGGATGCAACCCTGTCAGATTGCAGCTTTCTGGAGCAAGCCTGTCAAAAGTGGATCAGGCTCTTCAAGGAAGCCAACTGGTTCATGTTAATGAAATGGCCTCTCTGGCCAGTACAGTTCGCATCGCTGTCTCTGTGATGGACTGGCATCCCATCCAGGGTGTATCCTGCCTTGCACCTATTGTGTGCCGGAATAGACTCTGGCTTCCCCGTTACCCTGAATTGGATGAAGTTGTTAGAAAACAGATGGATGAAATTGTCTCTCTTCTGTATTCTGTATACTGTCACATCTGTATTAATCTGATTGGAAAATACCCATTTATTTTTCTGCCATACACAGTTGCAGTCATTGTGAACACAACATGCACTACTTTATTAAGTATAATAAAATTGTTTTGTGAATGTACACTTACTGCATTGGACAGTGAACATTTTCCTGAGGTGATTGAAACACTAGTTTGTTCAAACAAGTGGAAGTTAAAATTGTAATCTGTGAATTAATGTAAGTGAAAAAGTGCCAAAGCTTACATCTGCAGCACTAAGTGAGAACAACTTTTCAGAATCAGTTTTGCATTTTTTTTTCACATTTTGAACTGCATGAGTGTTCTTTGCTGGTCTTTATGGAAGAAACTGCAAAAAGAATACCATAGTTCTAAGAGACATTCCAGGAGTTGTTTTCAATCAAGAGCAACTTTGTATTTTGTTTAGCTGTAGAATGTGAAAAGTATATTGTTGTATATTGTTGTTTAAATTCTTAAACGTTCACAGTAGTAGACCTTTTCTGCTTTACAGAGACACTCTTGGCAGCAATAGAACAAATCTGTCTAAGAGACTTGCATGGTGATTTTTGTTTTCCTTGACTCTTTAGATGTATCAAAAGATTGATATTCCAGGATGTTTCACTAAGACAAGCACATTATTTTAACATATTTCTGCTATTTCACCTTTGTCTCAGCTGCACACAGAAACCTTACCAAGTAAAATTGTCTCTGAAACTCATGACCCGTATGGTCAGTGATGCCAGTTTTCCATTTTCAGAACTCTGACAGGAACAATGAAAATCAGCACTTCTTAGTCTCTGTCATCTTCCTTAAGTAAAAAAAAGGGTTTTCTGCGTCTCATTACTCTCCTTTTGTTTTCAGTGAGTAGCACATCTGAGTGTCTGTGATTCTGAATACATTTCTCATTATTCTTCCGTAAAAACAAACAAGCAGTGAATTAATAAGAAAACAAATCACTGCGCCATGTGAAGCAAGACTTGTGAGAAAAAGAAAAGAAAAGCATCCAGAATTCCATCTGCACTCTAATTGTTCCATCTGGACCAAGCAGTTCATAAAAAAATAGGGACTGAAATTGAGTTAGTAAAAGAATGCTGTCTTTAACAGCTGATACAGTAACTGTAGATACACACCCTTCGTATCAGAAGTACCCATATTGTAGATTAATATGGCTAGTTTAGTGTCTGTAGTTAGTGAGAATGTGCACACTGTCTTATCTGTTTTACATAAATTGCGTTCATTAATATTCTTTCCCTTTAGAAAGGGTGTACTTGCTCCCAGGCAGAATGCTGATTCTGACTCAAAGCAGGCCGGAGATGGCACATTCATCGGTGGATTTCTACTGTTGTCTGGGTGCCAAAATAAGTGGTATTCCAATGCTGGGCCAGTGCCTCTCATGTTGTTGGACCACCCTTAACTGTTCTAGAAGGCTACAAGCAAAACATCCTTTAGTTTTGTGTAAAAACTCATGTGTAATACAGTAAGGAAAAATCAAGTTGAAAATCTATCTCTCATTTTTCATTTTAATGTGTTGTGTACACTGAGAAAAAAAATCTTCAGACTTTTTTTATCTTGCAAATGTCAAAGCCCAGATATTTTACAAATATAATTTTACAGCCACCATACTATTGAAATTGCATGTTTTATACACATACATTTTCACACATCCACAATTACTAACAAAGCCTTGTGCTCAGCTGTACCTCTGTAGAAATCTAAGGCTAATAGAGTGTATTTTGTCTACACTTTTTAATCCACTACAATTTATTGACATGTGATAGGCTTTCTATTTCCAAGCTTTCAAAAACAAAGATCTATGATTATTACATGAGTACAATGCACACAACAGATAAATGAGACTTTTCTGGAACTGGATGGCATTATTTTCTATTAAGGATTTGTTATGCAGTAAAACAGGAATATAAGACTTGCTATGTTTTTAATAATATAACTCTGCAATTAATTTATGTACACATATGGTACAGGAATAAAAGAAGGCTCTCTGAAGGGTTCTTACAAGTATCTGCTTAATAAAGGAAACAATTTTTTTCTATATGTACTACTAAATTGAGATAATATAGGTTTCTATGCTGTTAATACAGTTTTTTATTGGCAAGATAGCTTCAACAGGCACAAGGACAATGCAATATGCTTCCTTTTCATGTTTTTGTTTCATTTCAGTTATTTTTTTTCCGGGTGACTGTATCATTTATTCATGTTCTTCAAGCACGGGGGCTCTGACAAGGCCAGAAGATAATAGGCAAACTCATTTATTCCAAGCTTTTCGAGCGATCATGTTTAATTCGTGATGACAGCTGTCTCCCATCCATTAGCATTGCAAATTAAGGCATTGTGAAAGGGACAAGCTACCGAGCATGACTCAATTAGCTCCTGTATCCAAACGAAGGCGCAGTGAATAGGGCGGGGTGGGTGGAGGGGGTGTCGTGGGGGGCCTGTTGATGTTGTGGGGCTGGAAACGGACATTAGTTGCCCCTGCCATTTTGTTTTGCTTCCTCCCTGCAACCTTCTAAGCAAAGAAAAAAATGAACACCCAGAACCACTCTCAAACTGTCTTCAACTTTAGTTTGGAATTGGTGTGTTAGAAGGAGGTCTGAGGTGAGGATGAGGGTGAGGGTGAGGGTGAGGGCTGGGGGGGAGGGGGGGAGAGTGGACTGGGGCCTTTTTTCTGCCCCTTTAATTTACCTCTCCCCTCCAAAGCACCGCCTGAAAATCTGCCGGGGAAGTCTTGTTTGTTTGTCCATTTGGAGTGAAGGTGGAGTGACAGATACTATACAGTTGTGCAACTTAACCAGTTGGAGAAGCATTCTCTGGGGGAACCTGTTGGGTTGAGGCTGTTGGATGAAACCCCTCTGGGCTACTGCATTCAGTGGCAAGGTCTCTTTTTAGGACAAAATATGTTGTACCTCTTGGAACAAAAAGAAACCCAGTGATTCCACATAGAACACAAGACCTAGACTTTTTTTTTAGGAAAACCCTTTCAGTAATTGTTAACAAATGCATGAATACAAATGTATGGATTATTGCTGCAATACTGCATGTATCAATGTCTCAAAACTCTCCCTGAATTTAAAAGGCAAAGTTTTCATTTTTTAAAATTTATACTTTACAAGCACACAGTGTTTCTATGCCATTCTTCTGCATGAAACTAGATGTTTTTTTTAAATAATTGCTAAGGAGGGGAGGACTTTGTTTTTGTGCTCAAGCCGAGCCTCATCATTATTTATATTGTAAGGGAGAAGACAAAAATATCATCGTCCACAATACCATTCCAAAGGGCCATTGTCATAGTAACCAAGCTGCACTTAAAAAGCAGCACAATAGAATGAATAAAACACGCCAGACATCATATCCAATAAAGAGACATTCATATACATCTTAAGCAGCAACAAAATGTGTTTTTCATTTTGAAAAATTAACATGTATTTTAGACATGAATAAGAGGGGGCGGTTGACTATTGCTGACTGAGTAAATCATTTCCTTCACTGGACATGTTCCATGATATTTTGTCCCCGTTTTGAAGTTCTTGGGTCAGTGCTGCTTTGTTATTTTGATCTTACACAAAAGTGGTGTAGAAGTATTTTGCACCAGATGCTTTTGTAGCTGTGGAGGGGAGAAACAAGTTGTCTTTACCTAGAAGGCAAAACTACATTTAAGCTGACTTTCATGCAAACCTACACTAGCAGATAAAGCAGCAGATAAAGTCAGTATTGACTGATTACAGGGGAAAGGAGAAGGTTCAAAGCTTAATGAAAATGGGAGAACTGTTTTTCAAAATCTCCCTTCCCTTAATATTTCACCATGGATAGCACATACATTAAAATGAAATACTCTTGATCAGAATGATATTTTCTCATTCTGGGGGGAGAAAAGGACATCCACATCGTTTCATTGCAAAATCGTGAATCTGACACCCTTGAAAACCATGACTTATGATGTCTTCTTTATAGTAGATGCAGTTGGGTTTGGAGAATCTATAAAGAAGTTATGTCTATTTTTTAAAGAATTCAAAAGCAAATCCCAGACGGTAATCAAAACTTGAATATTGTTATCTCTTGTATATTTTTAAGAAAGGAATTCATCAGGCTTTACCTATCAAAAGATGTTCTCTGTGCCTGGTATTCATATTCAGTTGATTAGCATTATTGATATTTCCTATATCCCTTTATACAGATGACACATTTCAAAAATCAGATATGAATTTTTTATTATTCATTGTTTAACCAGCACATTAAACAAATTGCTTACATGTGTCTTGTATCCATGTTCTGAACTAGACCCTTTAACGCTGAAAACAAAAATACCACCTCTCATTTCTTTAAAGATCCAGGCTAAATTCTTATAATTCTTAGAATACATTTGAGTTAAATACTTTATTACCAAACATTTAAATGAGACACAGCATATGGAGTGCAGATTTATTTTGAACCTCAATAGAAATCTATGAAATTCAATAATCCTACCTGACTTCAATTAGTTACATCACTAAAAAAATTATCACTTCGTGGGGTGAGTGGGTGTTCAGAAAACCTAGAAGAGCTATCATTGTCCATCAGCTTTGGTTTAACAAATACTATTTAATGTGGCTAAGTGAATTACCACATTAATGAGTTTAAGGAGGTCAAATCTCCCATTAGTTGTCAGTTTTCAAGTAGTTGTATTTACCTCCAGGATAGGCATTTCAGGCATTTCATAATCCTACAAAGTAAGAACATACTCATACCACAGAAATAAATTATTGGTCTAAAGAAAATCTATCATTGTTTTTTGATAAGAACATTAATTCTGCAATTACATTGGGCTGTATTTTACTTTGATTTCAAGTTTACTGGGAGTTTTAAACAAGAATATGTTGTTTCGTTTTTATATTTTAAGAGTGTTTCACATTATAAGTACGTTTTCTCAGAAATAGCAAATGCAAAGAACACTGCATTTTCCTTAAAGATCCTCAATCGAAAGATGGCAGTTCTACTTTCTAAAGAGTTAAGAGGGTGTTTTTTTAAGACCAGACTCATTCAAGGAAATTCCCCGACTGACAACTT
Organism: Atractosteus spatula; assembly: GCF_055471065.1. Taxonomy (NCBI): domain Eukaryota; kingdom Metazoa; phylum Chordata; class Actinopteri; order Semionotiformes; family Lepisosteidae; genus Atractosteus; species Atractosteus spatula. Next base: position 23,814,224 of record NC_142714.1, read on the forward strand.
TCCCAGTCTGACGACCGCTGTTTACTTTGTTAAGGACACAATGGACAGGAAATGCCGAGGTCACACGGCCTGGCCCCTTATGTCAGCTGATTTATATTGTATCAACCCGACGGCCCCTCGCCAGCACTTTGGCCTGAAGTATCATTTGTCGTTGTTCTCTCTTCTAAATTACTGATGGATGCCCATATAGGTGAAAAGTGCTGAGCGAGGCCGTTGAAGGCACAATCATTTTAATGTTGCCTGTCAGCCTGTCAATTACACGCGGTTTCTCGTAGTTCAGGGAAAACCCGGGACACGTCTGGGATCCGCCTTTCACCACTAAAACCGGCAAAGAACGATAACTTAAAAATGTGAGATGTGGACCGATTAATGACGTCGGCTGTATTCTTGTGTATCGAGAGTGGATTGGGCTTTATATCTCCAAACCTTTTATCCATCATTAAATGAACAGTGGTAATGGCTGTTGTTCAGTGAAAACGTCAGTCAGCTTGTCTAAGTAGCTGCAAACAATGGGGGACCAGGTGTAGACAGCGAAAAGCCGTGAAAAGTGCATCTCTTCGAGTTTTTTCCTCTTAAAAGCGTTTAATTCAGGTTTAAGGCTTTATTGTTTTAAAAAATAAATGAAAACAGGGCACGAAAAAAACATTTTTACAGTTTAGAATATCCTTTTAAAAACTTTTAGATGTAAATGTAATTATTTTTAATGTTTTAGTTATTTTGCGCAGTAGATCTTCACGTAATTGAAGTGCACGATTTCCTATGCTGCAATGCCATCATGAATTGTTTTTCATTTTATAATAACAGGAGAGCATGCAAGCTCAACTCAGTTAACTAATAATTAACAATTTAGTTCTGCACAGTGAAGTGTGGGGAGAAACACATCCCCCAGCACAGAGAAGAAAAAAATCTATTTTAAGACCTTATGTCACAAGTGACTTCAAAGCAAATACTGTAAGTTAAACATTACAGGTATCCATAAAACAATTGAGGTTGCCTTGCGTTGGCCAAACTGTATTGGTATGAAAATCAAATTACCTGGATATTACCGATGCTTTAATTAGATCCCTGGCATATTAAAATGAGAAACTGAAATAAAAATAATATACCTATGACAAAAGTTACACACAGAATGGATCAAACAGGCACTGAGGGTTTGTGGGGAAAACACATGATTCTGGACATTCTGGGAGTGATGTTTACAATATGCTAGAGGTTTTTTATATTAAAAGAAATTGTGCAATAAGAACACATTAGTGACACCAGGAAAATACATTTAAAAACCTCACATTAACTGCAAGTTGAGATCCTCATGTCAGTCACCTTCTACAACCAAGTGAGCAATCTCCCCTTGTTTCTTGCATTCTTCATTACCTAATAAGCTCTCGATAGAGGTTAAAATGAAAGAGATTGAAGTAAAGTGATATATACTGTATATAAAGGAATGTATAAGTAATATTGGAATTACAAGTAATAGTCCATCAGATGGCTCTACCCCATTTTCCTAAGATGTAGGAGTCACCCGGCTGTTATAGTTTTGGCACCAGAAATACATTTGCACTTATTTCTGACTGCTCCGCCAAGATTGCAGCAATGTGCTTACTTGTCTCCCCATCAAGATACTGTACACAGAGGATTGTTCAGTATGATATCATGCTTCTATGGTTTTGAAATTTGAAATTGCTCAGTTTGTTTTATTGTATACCCATCAAATTTGAATCTGCTAATTGTTTTAAGACAGAAGTCCAGTAAACCACTCAGGAGAAAATATAGACATCTACTGTAGACATTATCTGCTGATCTGTCCACCTGCAAAACCAATAATCGTTTGACAATCTGCAAGTTCTATAAATCCTTACAGGAGAGTTAGTGACAATTAGAGAAGAATATGACTGGTATATCACAGGAGTTGCTGTTACACTGGCAATTGAGAGGACTCTGGCTGAATCTGTCTCATGGATCCATTTTACATCTACCCCAGACACAACCTGCCAATGGCAAACGTGAAATTGCTAGAGCTAATTAATATTAACATTCCCATAAGCCATAGCAAGGTATGCTTACTCTTAAAAAATAATCTAGCCCTGAACGGTGTTTCTTGTAACATACTGTATATGCAAGTCGGTTTCGCTGGTCAGGTGTATCATGCCCTAATAAGGGCTGTCTGTGGCTACTTTCTTTTTAGAACAATTAGAAGTCTGTTTTTAAACTTCTGTTTACCAGCAATGTGAAATGGTCATTTTTTTCCCAAAATATCCATAATTCACAGTGACTTCTGTTTAGTCTTGACACCATAATCTGACACCTACACGTTTTTTCCTTGTAAAATAGATTAGATGGATAGAAACAGAAACAAGCCTTTGGAAATTTGAAAAAAAAACAGATTATCATGCCTGTAAACATTTTGGTAAGGGAGTGGTGTCTGTTACAGACTGCTATTTGGTTAATTGTGCTTTTCTTGTGTTTTCCAGCTCTGTCTCATCATCTTTTTTTGATCCACTGTGAGGATGAGTATACTGTGGGGAACCTTGTGAGTTTCCAGTCCCTGCTATGGGAAGATGAAGGACAGAAAGCTCACCAAGTACGCTGGATGACAAAGGCACCCCATTAGTGCTCATTGTAACATAAATAATAATATTAGACTGGGAACACCTGATGTTGTGTGAAGATCACACAAGGAGCTAGCTTCCCTGCTTTGTCAACCCCCTCCAGTTTGAAAAAGAAATATATTGATGTGATGATTAGTAAGCGCTATATGTTTTTATATATGTTTTGTCACAAGCAAACATACATGTTTTGTAACGGATAGGTAACAAAATCTCTACAATCTATGGGAATACTGCATCATACAATTATATTTGATGTGACCTGTCAACACAGCTGATTATACAATAAAAATCTGTCAAGTTAGACAGCGGTCTGTGTTGTTGTGTGGGAGAAGGTTAGATTGTGCACTACACTATGTGTTTGCTTTCTCATGGTAAACCTTCTATGTCTCTTCATTAGCAACCTCTCAGCCCAAGCTAGTGTCAGCTGACCCTCATTCAGCCTCAGTCCGTCTCACCTGGTCTCAGTTGCACTTAAACATGGTGAGGACACAGCAGGAGGATGCTGATCGCAGACTTTTACCCTGCACCTTCCTCCATTGAGGAGCTGTGGTAGCTCAGATGGCAAGGGCGTCTAGCTTCTGATTAAAATATCCCGGGTTCAATCCCAGGTAGGGGCAAGCAATGTAGCTTGCTCTAATTCCTTCCAGACGGCTCCCAGGTCCACTCAGCCTGCTTTCCAAATGAGTACCGGGAGTTAATCCTTCCGGGGGTAATAAGCTGGCCAGAGTGTGATGTTGTCCACATCACCTCCACCTCTGGTGTTGGATGGTTGAGAAAAATGGTGGCCCTTTCTCCCATGGGCCTTTATGGCCTGAAAAAGGGACCTAACCTACCTACCTACATTGAAGTCATGAGAGCAGTGTCTCCAACTGCAAGAGCAGGTCTCTTTAAAGTAAGCAAAGAAACATAAAGAAGCCTGTTATTCTACATTTAGCATTCTGAAGCCCCCTCTTGATCTTCATGATTCAATTGCGAGCTACTGTAAAAGGCAACCTGATTGCATGCAGGTGTGGACCAAAGTTATATACAATAGATCTTAATTGAAAAATAAAAGTGTTGAGATGAATTCCATTTGTAATGCGCTACATATACATCCTCTTTTCCTAAGTGTTCTGCAAAAAGCAGTGTGCACAGAAAAGTTAGGGGGGGTTGTGCATGCCTGTGCATTGTGAAACTAGTGCTATAGCAACATCTGTTTAATTGATGTAGCCTCTCACTTAATAGAGGAGTCATGCGGACAGGTAGGTCAGAAAATGCAAGATTTCAAGTGCCAAATCATTTAAATATGAAAAAGTAAAAAGTGGCATATTGAAAGTGTCTGTAAAGAAAAAGAAAGCATTAACCATTTCATCTCTGAAATATGGAAGGAAACAGACTGCTATTCATACTTTTGTGTGCACCAGACATTCAGAATAAAAATACCACCATGTGTAACACGTTTTTACATGTGCAACATCTTGTGTTATGTTTATTTAGCTGTCCTAAGTGTATGCAAATTTTCTTCATGATTTTAATTATTGGTAAGAGCTTGGGGCTAAATATTAATTATGACATTTTTGAAATAGTACCTTTTAAATTTACTCTCACTTCAATAGAATCAGCTTGGATTGATAAAATTAAGAACATGGAACCAGTTGACTCCGATTTAAAATAGGCATGCTTATAATGAGAATTAGCCCTGGTTGAGTCAGGAAATTTTTGTTTGATGCCTTACATTAAAAGATCAGTTGTTTTCTATCATCTTTTAGTTGCGTCAGTGACATTCAGCTGGCTAGATCAATGAAAACAAATAGGGACCCACAGGCTCAAACAGCCCAGAAAGATCTAGGTTCAGCAGGTAGAGCTTGATTTCTGAAATCTTCTCATTATACTGTGACATGAATAACCCCCCCCCCCACCTCGGGAACTGGCTTCCTTGGGACCTCCTCGCATTCCTGCACTGTCCCAGAGTGTCCGAGTCAATTAAGAAGACATTGTCTCCTCCCCCAGGCCCACCCGACATTGAGGCCACCCAGGAGTCTGGCCTGATCACGCTCAAAAGCATCTCTGGTGGCCCATTGAAATGCAGGCTCCTTAAAAAAGAGAAGACTGAATAGAGAGTGTCGCCATGTCTCTGCTGCCCAGTCAAAACGGTGGCCAGCTGAAACAGAGAACAGAGCCCCCCCGCCCTCTCCCCGCGCACACACACACAGCGCCCTTCCACAACCCCTCACAAAGCTACGAAGCAGAGTCCCTCAGTGATGCCGAAGAGGGGAGAAAGAACTCGGTGCCCTAATCTTGTTCAGAACAGGCGCTGCTCTGTGCAAAGCCTTGATTGCCGGGAAGGATCACACAAAGCACTGTTTACTCTGCATTCTTCTGCCTCTTAGCGCAGGGCAGCCTGGGTGTGATCACCCGCCACAATTAGGAAGGGGATTTCTCCCGCCTCTCCCAGGAGCAGCCTGTGATCTGCCGACTAGCAGTGTCCAGTGAGGGGATCCAACAGGGTTCTGCATTTAATCCGGCGACATCAACACAACGCGCTCCCAATTTCTTTGACCTTATTTTATCTCTAAATTTCCCCTTCTGTATATGGTGTTATTAGGATGGGTTGTGTTAAAACAAGTTGTGCGGACTAGCCAACTGTGGGTTTACAAACTCTGTTAGTTTGTTGGCTTAGGCAAAATAGAAAGCCCTATAGTAGTTTGCCTGCTGCCTGCCGATGGAGGCTCACAGTTACAACAGTTAGAGATGGCTTGCGCTTTTAAATGGATCTGACTCTCCAATGGAGATGGTTGCCTATGCTGCTAGATGGAAAAATACAGGTCCATGGAAATGTTCAAATAGGGCAGCTGTCATAGCTGGACCTCTTGTTCAGCTTTAGTGACTTCAATACCAATGGAAACCCTGTTTCTCTGCAGCCGACACACGTCAGCATTTGTGGTTATAATCCTTCTGCTGCAGCAGTCTGGCTGAAACCGTATGCAGTACTGCAATCCAACACAAATTTCAGGCCTCTTTAAATATAGTTTACATCGGAAGTTTGGGATAAATAACACCCCCAAATTCAATCATCCTCAGCTGTCCTAAATTGTAATCCTTCCTAATGTCATTTCCTCAGGGTAGAAACAAACTCTTAAATAACTATATGTGAGCTCCTTCTCCCCTTGGTTCACTCCTTGCTCTATAAGGGGGTCCCAGCCAGGGGGTGCCCATCAGCCAAGTGGGTCAAGCCAACTTTACTGCAGTATGTCTAAATAACCATTTTCAGTCCACTAAATTCTTGGGTGCTCTTATTCCTTGTAAAATCAGCTACGCTTTCAGAGATAGGAAAAACTGCCTGATTAAGGTCAAAAGTAGTTGCATCACATACTCTAATTAACAGCTTGATTCAAAAGACAACCAGATGACACTAGTCAATACATCAGCTGATTGCTACTGACCCAAGAGCAAAGTGCATTTCAGAGAGACTATTCCATGATGTCAGCAGAGTACATTTTTCTTAAGAGATTTCAATGTACAGCGTTGCATCACATCTTCACTGCTTTGGAATGAGTCAGGTATTCCTCTTGAATGACACTAGTGCGTGAAACACTACCTGAGAAGTCTGCATTCTTTTATTCGTTGCAAAGCACTGAGCCGCATTCAGATTTTCCAGGTTCTGACATCTTGGCTAAAAGTTCCTGATACATCTTTATAATGAACGTAATTAATGGCATCAGTCCTTTAACCTAAAGCTTCCTATTTGTTGGGCTGGAGGTTATAAAGTAGAAAGGATGCACACATAGTTGAAATGGTTGTGTGGCATCATATTGTGTGACATCACATTGTGAGACATTACGGATGGTGTTCCCCTCCTGCCACCTAAACTACGAGGGCTGAGACTGTGCATTCCAGTGAACTGTTCTCTTGCGGGAAAGCGCTCAAAGACAAACCCCTCAAGCAGCTCGACGCACGGATAATGAAGGGAGAGAGAGAGATGCAGGGGACGGCGCTTACTCCTGTGAGACATCAGAATGAAGACGAGGAGGGGGAGGGTTGAAAAAAACCAGCGCAATATGAAACATAAACAGCGCAGGCCCAATCGGGGCAGGGTTTCGCTCACTGCAGAGCAGGAGATTGTACGGACAAAGAAAAACACTTTGATCTCTTGAGAACTAATTACTCATCTCTGGCTTCACTGTGCTGTCTATTAGGTAGCTTTCTCCTCAGATGGAGCTGCTCTATTGTGGAGGCACTACAGAAAATTTGACATTTTGTATCAAAGACTGGCACAGGTCTGGACCACAATAACAGGGCATAGGGAGGTTAATACAGAGAGGAAAGAGGAAAAGGGGGCTTTTTATGCAGTGGATTAAAGTATGTGTAGAGTCGTACTGCCCCATATTTTACACAGAAGCCTAATAGCAATTACAGTTCTTCTTTACATGTTACTACTAAATTCTTTCACCAATTTGATCAAATTGCTGAGAGAAATTGGCACAGAGACGTTATTTCCCAGAGACTCCATTTTAAATCATAAGGGCAATGCTTATAAACAGTAAAAATGAGCTTCTACTTGGGTTTATATCTAGGAGTAATTTCATTATATAAATGCTACCTCTCCTTTCCAGATCTTCAACAATTTGTTTTCAGATTATTAGCTTAGAATTTGGTGTGGATTCTCAGACTTTTTCCACACAGATCTTGTCTAAACAGAGATCTTATACGTGATTGCTAATATGAAATGCCTTTGACAACAGTGCAAACGAAGACCACAAAGTACTTCCATCCCCAGGACATCATTAATCATATGTTTGTAGCGGTTTCTGACTTTTTTTGCTTATGAAACAAGTTCTCAATCCACTAGAGCTGATGACAAGCACTCTGAAAATATTCAGTCAAGGAAAAAACAAGAGTTAACAATAAATACCAAAACAGAAAATAAACTAAGGAAACAGACAATGGGTTCCCAAAAGGTCTGCTCAAATGTGACTTATTTAGGTTTCAGCTCATCAGTTCAGTGGACAGAGTACAAAAGATATCAACCAGAACAACATCAAACAATCCTATGTGAAGGCCACAGCAAAACAATTCACACTGGTGCTTTGGGTCATTGTTTGCTTGTGGTCTAAAATAAGAGCTAACAGAAAGCTCCTTCCAGATGAAAAGAGATAGTTAAGGGTTCAAGGGTGTTGATGCATGAATTTCGATTGTCCAGATAACATTTTTCTTGGTGTGGGTTTCAGACAGTGAGGATGAACTGAAGACTTGGTATTGATAAATTGTCATTCTGGCAGTAGCTCCTATTTTTAATGGTTGTCTAATTGACTGCAAAACTGTAGTGAAAAAAGTAAAGTTCAGGAAGCCCCTGAACAGGAAAAGGTGCAGGTTGGGCCCCTACAGCTGTGGAGTCAGTGTTGTCACTCACTGCCTCCTTGCCTTGGTGGAGTGAGGGGGCCAGGTTGTCTTTGTTATAATTTGATGTTTTCTGTGAAAGGAAAGAGATCGTTCAGATGTCTCGAAGTCAAAAAAAGAAAGCCTGCTAGGGCTCTTCCATCGACACCGAGAAAAAGAAGAGAGCTCTTCTTTGGAAAGCAGCATCAGGGCTGAAATTAGGAGATTTTTCTGAATTCGCCAAAACATGAGGAGAGCATACAAATAAATCAGAATGCACGCCTTCAAATTTAAAAAGTGGAAAAACAGTAGAGATGTGGGAGGTGGCGGGGGTTCAGAAAATTAATATTGAAAATCGAGTTGGAGCACTTTTAAAAAAAAAACTGAAGCTTTTAATGACCTCTAAATTCCCTGCCTGGTCCACTTTACAACCCATTAAGCCCTAACAATGGTACTCCACTTTTTTTAAACCCCAATCTTAATTAGCTCTACTAGATGAAAAGATACTCTGCCCTTGTTCGCGTTTGGGCCTACTGGTAAACATGTACACTAGTTACCATGGTGTCCCATTCACACACCTCCAGGGTGTTGAGAATGTCATTTGTTACAAGAAGCAAAGCAACACAAGAGGTGTCCTGGGACCAGACTCCTCTGTGGGAAAAGTTTCAAGTGTCAATATACAGGGCACCTCGACACCCTGTAAAATAAGGAGGGGGGTTGTATATTCCTAGGGCTGAAGTATCACCAGGGGTCCCCTTTCTTGCCTTGTATTTAGGTGTTACTCCTGCCCCTTAATTTAGCTTGAATTGTTTCTTTTTTGGTTGAACCTTAATTTTTAAATGATCAGACATCTAACCAAGAAAGGTATCTATAACACAAGTATGGGGAGAGAAATGTAAATAAAAAAAAACACTCTGACAGATTCATCTGCTGGAGGAACTTGGTTTTGCCTCTTTTCTTGCTCAGAAGAACACTGTGAGTCGATGGATGAGCTGGAGTTTGACGTGAGAGCTTGCTGGTAATCAGTCCTTTCCCTTTAATTAAAAGTGGAAAATGAATTAAACTTTTTTTCCCTCAGTTTAATCTTTGCTTTCTGCTACTTGGGTGTTGTGATTATAGAAGCTTGTAAATACTAACATTCACACAAACAGGTGGAATAAAGTATTCTCCCAACTAACCAGTGAAGCAAAAGGCTGAAATGTTTATACTGGATAATATGATGTATAAATGTGCATGTCTCAGGCCTCAGGACTGGACATGATGCTGAGAGGACAGGAAATACTATTCCCTTCTATTCTATTTTCATCCTTTAAAATGTTTCAGCTACCCTCCACTCGACAAGCTGGAGGAACTGAACCCTTTTAGTCTTGAACTTTGAATCTTGGAATTATCTGGATTTCTGAGTGTATGGCTCCTAAAATGTGATCTGATCTTCTTCTAAGTTATAATAATAAATAAAGACAGTCTTATTTAACAGACAATACACACAGCATTTTACATTGTTATATTTTTATTGAACAAATGGTTTAAACAATAATGGTAATTGATGGAAAAAGTATGTGAACCCTTAATAAACTCTTACATATGTAATATGTAATGAGTTTTACGAGCCTGAGCAAAGCCTAACATTCTGTTAGATCAAACATGCAACAGAAACTATTGTTGTGGAGGCTTGGTTGCATCAACGTACAGTACAGAAAGATATCTTTTATTACCTTAGAAGGTTGTAACATTTGGCGTTTACCTTTTTTATTGTGTGCACTCCCATTCTTTGAATGCTTTTTTGTGTTGTGTTGATTTATACTAAACAAAAAACTGTCACAAAAAAGGCTGGCATCGATCACCTAAACTAAAGCACCTAAATTATTACATTATTATTAGTCAGATAAAACAAATGTGTCTGAACAAAAGGAACTCCACAATGAGGATGTCCTTTGCAGCTCTATAGAGTGCTGTAGTTCACTTTTAGGTGTTACGTGATTAATTGGAAACACCTAACACCTCTGTCCAGGCCTGAAAAAAGTTGGACACCTTCTGCACCATGAATGAAGTGTGCCTTCTAAATGAAATTCAGAAGGCCTTGATGCGTCATTAATACCAGGATACCAGGATAGGAGTCTGAGGGCCCTGATTGAGGTGTTAAACAGAGAAGGTGCCAACCTAAATTAGAACTGGCAGCAGTCCTGACCTGAGTCCGAGCTGTTCTCCATGGGTGATCCCCAACTCAACCATGACCCACGCAGCTCACGGCCTTCACTGGATCTCCAGATCAAAAGATCAGCCAAGTTTGGAAAGAAAACATGGGGTGGATTTGTCCAACAGGTCTCTATTACATCACGGATAGGCTGTGACCCTCAATTGAACAAGTGGTTATTGAAAGTGATGTGATGATCATGATGTGATGTATCTATTGCTAGGATGTCTAAGTATTACATGATTTCAGTGGGTCTCCTTTGGAAAGCAATCACTCTTGAAGTAATCCTTGGGCCAAACAGGCGAGGATGGGGATGGTTTCATTTAAAGAATGGTTCATCTGGGTGGGGTGATGGGGGCATCTATGAGTGTAGTCATCACTTAGGGGATGGGGTGGTACTGACTTTTCCAAAACCTCTAAAGCCTTATTTGCAGGTTTTAAAAAAAACAAATGCAGGTTTTCGGGGTACATGATACAGGTCACTTGACATTTTTGTTACTGCAACATATTGCAATTAAAGAATCAGTGGCTCTTATCCAACCTTTCAGTGTGTGTGACAGTTTCAAGTGGGACTGTTTAAACAGAAGGGATATAAAAGCAGCTGATGCTTCAATGAAAAACTCTTATCCTGCGGATCAGACACAGGTCAATAGTGCCCTCTTCTGGCCAAAACAATAATATGTCTTTGAAAAGGGGAAAAATGAAGTTCATAAATTAAAGTTAGAAACTTCCTAGGATCACCTTTTACCCTCTTCTTACTGTACAGTCACAAGATAAAATTGTACCCAAAGATGTGATTGGCACCAGTTTCCTCAATGTGTCTGTTCAGTATCTGCTCGTTTCATAATCTGTGAAGCATGCACAAATTTGTAGCACAGTATCTCCTTCCTGAACAGAGATTACTGGTTCAAAGCCATGCTATGTTACCAGCTGTTACAAAGATTCCCTAAAAAGAAGCACAAATGTAGCTGCGGGGTTGGGTTAGAAGCTGACCTCTTCTTGCTTTGCAACGGTTAAGTACTGTAGCTTGATTGCCAGTGTAGTGTTGCAGCCCCAGTGGCAGTTAGCATTGTTGAATTACTGCTGTTGGGGATTAGTTTTGAACCGATGCTATGGAGCCTTCAGTGTGTAGTTTGCATGTTTTCCCTAGGGTTTTTGTGGGTTTCCTCCAGGTCCTCCGTTTTATTCACTGTACCACCTCAGAGGCATTGGCTCATTGGCTAGCCTTGGTTATACCCCCTGGAGTTTCCTCCCTGGTCCCCAAGACATGATCAAGCTTAGCGTCTCCAGATCACTCACCTGCTCGTGCCCACAGGCTCAAGTGCTCGTTTCCCACGGCGAAGGGTGCTGGCGGCTCTGTTATGGTGTGGGGTGCGTTTTCCTGGCATGGCTTAGGTCCACTCAACCCCTTAGGGGGCAAGGTAAATATCAATAAATACAAAGAGCATTCTGGTGAAGCATTTCTATCCTGATGGGAGTAGCATCTTCCAGAATGACAATGCCCCCATCCACATGAGTGGTCACTGAATGACTTGAAGAGCATGAAAATGATGTAAACCATACACCATGGCTAGGCCAGTCACCAGATCTCCACCCAGTTGAACACTTGCGATGGCTGAAAGCCCTATTAAGACCCTTTATGTTGGCGTTTCCTGTATTTTGTATAATTACTGTTTGTGTTTCAGAGGATGTGTGCCTAACTGTAGTTCTCTGCACTGCTGGTACATTGGAGGTTGTAGTAGAGGACAATTAAAAAAGGAGAATTAAAAAATGTAGAGATATAAGAGAAAACAAAGAGTGAAAGAACAGTAACACATCTAAGCAGCAGTTCTTTTTTTCATTTAACTGAAATGAGTGTAGTGCTCATGCATTCATTTAAAGGATTTGGACTAAAAGTAAACATTCAGTGATGAGACAAACAAAATCAAAGCTGACCTAGACAATTTTATTGAAGATCAGACAAGAAACGGTAACTTTTTTTAATACAAAGGTTTAAAAACTTTAAGCCCTTTAAATTGCTTAAACAACTTTTTAAAATTGTAACCCCCGACACACAATGTTCTTTCTGAATCAAGAAAAGCAAGCAATGTACGCAAACACAAACATTATTTCAACGTGACTAGTTTACAAATACAATTTATTTTGAGCCCTCACAAAGCAGGCCCAAGTTGATACAACTTATTCAGTCATCTCCTACACAATCAGGTAGGCTTCTCAAACGTGCCAGAGAAAGTATATTACTGTAGGTTGCTCTTTTGAAAACTTATGTTCTTGAAAAATACCAACCATTTCCTACTTACTTTAAATAAATAATTTGCATTATAAAATCCTGTCAAACCTTCCACCACCATTACTGAGCAATTACCATATATTATATATTTCTATATTTTTATGGCTTAGCCTTTATGTACAGCATCAAGAAAAAAAATACTTTTTTCATATTTTGTGATCCACAAATAATCAAAGTTCTTTATCAAATACGTTAATACACATGAAGTTCTAGCCCAGCTAGAAAAAAATGTAAATCCCTATTTTCAACCCTCAACATTTCAATTTACTACATAATAACTGTCATTTTCCACAGTGAATACAGATCAAAGTGTTTATGTACTCAAGAAACTTTGACAGTCACTGAAATTAAGTTTTCAAACAGGCCTGTTGAACAAAAATGCCCATTGACACTGTGTACTGCTGCATGCTGACAGGAAGATACCTCACTGTTTAGAAGGTGCAGCATCCACACACATTCAAAAATACTTTATAAACCCCCAGTAAATTAATATTGGGGTGGCTGAAGTCTGTAATCCAGATGTCACAAGTTTCAGGTTGGGTCATGTAACGAGCTGGGTGGTGGTGCAATATGGTAACCATGGTAACAAGTCAAACAGCAGCAGGCCGAGGATTGGCTGGCCAAGGGCTATAAGTGAAACAGTGACCCCTGCAGGCTTGTGGTGATGTCAGCGTGGGGCGCAACACTGCCAATTGTCACTGAGCCCCCAATACATCATTGCAGAGCTAGGAGTGCCTGATGGGTAGGCAGGTCGAAGGAGACTGTCCTCTCCTTCTTCTCCTCTTGCGAGTAATGCCATGAGCCACACCGTAACAGAAGAAAATAAAGTTTACAAACAAGAGGAGGTCCATCAAGATTGTTTGGTTCCAGTATCTAATGAAGCCAAGCATTTCATCCTGCTCTTGAAATAAACAAAGGTATCTATCACCTTCAACAGCATGACTGGGAAGCTTGTTCCATACACCCACAACCCTTTGTGTAAAGAAGTGCCTCCTGTTCACACTTCCTCAGTCAGTCAGTAATTTTAAATTCAGTGGTTACAAAGTAAAAAATAACCAGAAATATTTAAAAGAATGAAGAAAGTGTGCCTCCACTGTCTTATAAAAAGATCCCCCTCATGATAAAAGAAGAAAATGGTGATGGATTTACCAAAGAGCTCTACATCCATCCAATCCCAACTTACAGAAACAGTTGCATGACATGGCAAGAGGTTTTCACCATCCCTTTAAAATGCAGTTCTTTGGTGTGCCAAGAGGCTTTACTCATGACACTGAGGAATTATCATCTCTGATTGCCCCTTCAAACTCCTTCACACTACTGAATGAAAGCAGGTGATGCATTATCTATTTCCTTTCTGTAAGGTAAATGGTGTCTCCAGTTGTCCCCTTCAATTTATCTGAAGCTGACCATTTACCATGACTGAAGAGACCAACTGCATTTTAAAGTAAGTTCTATTAAGTTCAATTACTAAGTTATAAGTATACAAGAGAAGTGTTAACAAATTGAATGTTCACAATACTACAAGTACTGTCCAGTTGGAGGTTTATTTCATACACCTGTTTCTTGGTAAGAGATTAATGCTTGCTGTTTGAGCTGCTGTTCTATGTGTTGCTATGGACTGAAAGAGAAGGGAACAGCTCCCTCTCTATAAAAACCTGGGCAGACCTTTTTTTTCCCCCCTGAGAGCATCTCCCTCAATGGCAGTTAAAAAGCTGAAACATCTACAGATGCCATCCCTATGCCTGGCTTTCTTGATGGTTAAGACATAAGATTACATTACCCAATTAACTATACTGCTCACAGGAAAAAATGCTCTACCAACAGACAAAAATGGAAACAGCTAGATATAGTCATGTTATTTTATTTAATAACTAGGTGTAGTAGTAGTAGGAGTAGGAGTAGAACTATGGTTATCATCATCATTCAGAAAAAAAACACTGGCTGAAATTATAAAGTGCATCACTAACACATTAACCTTTCCCTTTTGAGCTTCAAGTCCAGTTCATACTGCATTTTTTGGTATCTGCAGTTTTCTAGGCCCAGATTGGATAATGGCTGGCTACTCTTTGGCAACGCTGAAGACGAGCACTGCATTTTCTAACAGAATGAGGAAGCAGAGTGTGCACAACATCTCCAAATCACACCCCCCTGTCCTTTCACACTGAAAAATGCATTTTTTGTTCAACAACTTTCAGCATTAAAAAGCTGGTAGAGCAGTTGTGGATTAGTTTCATGCTGCTTATATTAAAGACAGAGTAAATCTATTGCGTATTACCTAATTTGTTCAAGTGTCGCACTCAGCAGCTCACTTCATGTTTATTTCAATAGCTTTCTTTCACCAAGAAAAAAGGAGAAATTAGTTGCTATTGTGCCCAGACACCTGATGCTCTATGATATGGACTTTAATAGAAACCTGACTGAAGGACATTGTTTTTCTGCAAGATCACTCGCAACATGTCCAATTTAACAGTCACCCTGATTAAAGACATGCACAAGGCATTGTACCAGCTGAATCAGGAAGTGGGTTTTGCAGAAACAAAATGTTAGCATCTAGAGCAATGGTTCCCAACCTTGATCCTGGAAGAACACAGTGTCTTCTTGCTGCAGCGCACTGCAGTTCTTGATCACAGGCTAATTTTTCTGTTTTCTATTTGAGACATAGTTGTAAACATGTTTTCAGCTCTTAAAAGGTCCAATGGGATCTGGAATTGGTGTCAACCCTATACTCATTTCTGAATTTTAGAAAGGCCTACATTTAGGTATCCTGCCTGTAATGTAACCAACTTGATCTTTACAGAAGGAGAAAGTTCATAACGATGCAATCATTCCCATTGGGGGTGTTGCCAATATATAGTCACTTCCACCTGTGCCCATCATCAATTGATCAAATAGTAAGAGCTATTCAGTTGGAAGTCACATCAATTAATCTGAGAAAGTCAGATAATCTCTATATTACTGTTTGGACCAGAAAGTAACTCGCTCACAACTTCAACCTGAAAAAGTCAGATAATCTCTATATTACTGTTTGGACCAGAAAGTAACTCGCTCACAACTTCAACATCTAATTCCACCTTTTTTTCTAGTACAGCAATGTCTTCAATATCTTAAAGTACCATAACAGTGAATAAAGAGCAGCTCCAGCTTCTTGCCTGTCATGGACATCGTCATCTGATTGCTGTCCGCAAGCCAAACCAGTAATAGGCAGATCTTTATACTATTTAAGCCTTTAAACACAATATGCTAACTTCTGCTAAATATATATGTACGTAAATACTTCTTATATATATATATGTTTTTTACTGACGTGTATAGAAAACTTAACATTCTCTGCATGTATATTTATGGAAAATAAGGTATGTGGATCCTGGCATAATTTGGATTAATCATGGAGTGTCGGTGATACACTCAAGCGGCTGAAGCATAAGCATTAAATCACTTAATTAGTGAGAGAGCAGATCGGGCACAGGGTGTCATTACTGCACTCCTCTTGTGGTGACTGACAGAAACCTGACTTCATAGAGCTTCACTGACTTCGCTAGCTGCTCTCCCTTCGGCCTTACCCTGAGAAGACAACTTTACCGCAGCACAACACAAACCCTCAGCTTTCTTGGGAGACGAAAACGAGGCAGTTACGCTGTGGGTGCCTGGCCTTGAGCTCCACTGAACTGTCATGGGATGAGCAGGGATGACGTGTGCATCTTGGATTCAGAGACTAGTGCAGCTCTATGAGAGAAGACAGTATATTTCTAGTGCAAAGCAGGATTTACAGCCTGTATTGCTTCACACAGTACAGTACAGCCTGCGACTTTCACAGCAGACCCCCTGTTACTCAGCCCTGCTGGCGACAAATGATAATGAGCACAATGAATTTACCCCTGTGCTGTCTGTTCAATGAAGCCTTGGAACACCTGTTATAGAAATGATGGTCATTTTCCTGATAACTATGGAAATGTGTTGCAGTTATAAGTGCTAAGTTTCTTTAGAATAGAAATGTTCTATAAAACACTGGCTTTTGTTTTAATGTTAAAAGATCCATATATGATTCCTCTACCACTGCAAAATCCTAAAGAACCTGTTTTTCACCTTATCAATCTCTCACACCAAAAATAAAATGCTGATTTGTTTCACTACTCCAACATTTTTAAAGATCCTTTTCTAAACATGGAGAAGAATCAGAGGCACAATGGAAGCTACAGTACAGCCAAAGAGCCTATCTAGCACTGCTTTCTTTAAATATGACCATCGTCTAAAAATAAGCTTAGAGATAACTCACAGGCACACAGTCTATATTTAATGTCACTTCAAAACCCCAAATTATCTCACCTTTGCTACCTTAGGCGGCTTGCACTGTAGCTGGAGTCAAAATATTAAAGACATTTTGTTTTACATAAAGTCTGAACAGCATTCCAGCTGTTAAACTGACACATCAGTGCAGACAATTCATTTTCTGAGGAATAATGCTGAGCTCTTTACTAAAAACTGGCAAAGTTATTGGATTTAAAAAGACAAAATCCTCCCTCTCCGAGGTTTTTGGATAGTATTTGATTTTCTATTTGGCTGTCTCAACAGGCTTACAGCAACTGCCAACTACAATGGAATGCAACCTATCCCTTCTCAAATCATGCACCAGGAAAAAGGAACAGGAAATTTGCATACCATCAACAGGACAGGATTTTGCAGTGCCTGTGAGTAAGGTCTGCACTATACAATAGTAAGGTACACACGACCCTTTTTTCACCCTTCAGATGGGTCCAAAGCCTCTTCTTTAAATAAAGGTAAAAGCACAGAATCCTGTATTGACTTAAACATCTCACTCCTAATACTTCAAATACAATTATTTTTATTGTGGAATACACATATTACCCATGAAACACTTAAGTGCTAAAGCAGTGAGAAAAGAGAGTTCTTCGAAGTTCTTTAATCGGAACCAGAGCACAGTACACCTGGAACAGATGCAGACTGCTATATGCAGGTCATATCCCACTCAACACTGAATTAGTGTGACGGAAGAGTGTCAAAAGAACTGTATGGGAAGGGAAATGCAAAAAGAACGAGAGATCATGCATGGATCTTATCTTGCTGTAGGAACAGGTACTGTACAGGTACTGTTGGATGAAGCGGTTAGAAAAGGGATAGATGGATGGATCTAAAAATTACTTTAGAAATTTAATGTTTGGACAGCAATAGTCAGACATAGGATGCTACATAGGTACTGGCTGAAAAGGTAAAGAAGTACAAGAAGATGAACCGATTTTTTAATAGTTGGTACAGATCATGTAAACTTTTCTATTAAACAATAAGGTATCTGACCGTAAGAGTAACAAAACAGATTAGTGTTAATCCTTGTTTCGAATAAGAAAACTAAAATAGGAATATTTCTGTGGTTCTGTTAGACCCAATGCACTGATAAGCTCTAGTTAATGAATTCAACAATTTAATATTATGAGTCTACATGCAATGTCCGGAGAAATTGGAAATAAGCTATTGTTTCAAAAACTAGGCAGTGATTGGCCTGGGACTCTGTGCTAAAGTGCTCAAGGGTCACATTTTGGATCATCTCAGGAAAGAAAGATGCATATCTAGACATATCTATATCTAATAAAAGAATGAAACTGGACACAATGTATCAGTTTCAGGATACACTATTCCTGGCAAACATCAAGTTTATCTATTTACTGCTAGCGAATTCACAGCTACCATCTGCAGACAAAATCAAACTGCACTTCTCTCACTGGTGGAGAGCAGTCCTAAGATATGGACAACCGTGTCAAAAGACGATGAAAGACTAAATCACTAAAAAGAGAAATCCAGTCTCCATAGTGCTCTCTGGACTGTAGCACGTGCAAATGTCTGCTGTGCTTAAATAAATCAAGCACCTGCCAAGAGTTTATCGCCCATCCCTCAATGAACACAGAGTTTCACCAATTTTCACTGTAACAAAACTCCATTTTCAGATTTGTTTTCAATTACAATTAGGGCATATCCTTTCCAGCTGAATGGAAAAAAAACATCCTCCCACAACAGAGGTTCAATATGTGTCTGTGTTCTTAGACTTTTAACTCAATTCATTTATCTTGCCTGTTTATCGTGTGAACTACTGTACTTGGGTAAACTGGATAATTATCACAAACAAGTAAGAGTGTTCTCACTTTGATGATTCAGGGCTCTGATAGGGCTCTGTAAATAATATTCAAAGATTTTCTAGACCCTGGGGCAAGTTTCATACGTAAAGTAATGGGAATGTAATTTTCGGTTTGCAAATTTGTAGCTTACTAAAAGTTTGAAAAATAAATTCTGTCTGGAAATTAAGGGGTGGGTATTCTGTATTTAAGATTACCACTGAGAGTAGAAGAGTGCTCTCCCCTGTAATGCTAAAGCTTTCCTAAAAACAAATGGCTTTTGACGTACTGGCAAATAAACCTGTGAAAGTCAGAATGCTACTTAAATGTCAATACAGTCAGACGTGGGAAATATATTTAAAAATAAGTCAGACTTTCATTTTTGCCAGTACTCCTGGTATATATAAACAAGTTGTAAACTTACTGGTGTCATTATTAAATTCTTGTACACTTTAATAAGTCTACTCAGTCTTATGAGTGAATAGATGTTTATCATCTTCATAAAAATAAACAAGATTCACCAAAGACACTTTTGTAAAATAAGACAATCTTACAAAACAAATGCCTTAAAAATCACTTACCTAATAATTTCTGCAAATCTACCTAAATTATGAAGAGTACTCTTATAATCCAGTATACCTGAAAAAAAGATCAAAATGAGAATGTGTGCTCTCAAAAAGTACAATTTTTTTTAACAAATGCTTCTAAAAAATTAGAATGCACACATTTACAAAATGTCATTATCTTCCCCTGGTCTTTACAAGCTCCAGATATCTCCTTAACCCCCCAGACAATGAAAGCCTTCACAGCATATTGGAACTGCTGAAGTTTAAAGCTTTGAAGTAAATAACGTATTTTCAAAGATGAAATTTAGTTGTAATGTGAAGGAATATAAAATTCCGATTGTACCATAACAGCTACTGTGCATACAAATCTTCCACTTCATTCAACTGTCAGGCTTTCCAGATATTCAAGGCTGGGACTGAACTCAAGACTTTAAAAATACACCATTTAGAGAACTATATATAATATACATTACCTGTGTAAAATGACCAAGACCTTTACAACTGCTTTCCAGTAGATGGAAAAATCCTAACCAAACAGGAGGCAAACAATGTGGATGATAAGCACAAATCAAGAAGTTTCTTTTTGTTTTTTAAAATGCTGATTTAACAAAATCGTCAAAAAGTTTGATTTTTCTTCATAAGCCACTTCCAGTAGTCCTGTCTTTTATGGAGTACAAAATATTTTGTTAAAAAATGCCAGAAATTAAGGCCTCAATAGCCAACTTTAAACAAAAAACATAGAAAACACAGGAAACATTTAACAACTCTTATAAACCTGAACTGGCAGGGGACATAGAAGACAGATCTATCATAGACGTACAAGCTGAAGATTGGCTACATGTGAGAGACTAGCTTGGTTCCCCTTCCACAACAGGCCTTTAACCAAAACTGGTAGAGAGGGAAGAAACTACTTCACTAGTTGAATTAAATGGGGGAGAGATTTGGGGAGGACAGATTGTGCAAGCTCAGAGCAGAATGATAAGTGCCATGGGATCCCTAATGCCCAAGTTTAGGAGCCTAGTTTTAACATCTTGTCCTGCTGATGGCAGCCCCTACAGCACAGTGTCCCTGGTCACCATACTATGGCATTGGTTTGGAAGATTCGGTCCAGAGGCAAGAGCGCCACCTACTGTTCCACTACTCACACCACTTTCAGTAATAACCTAGTATCTGTTACAGGCCTTCTACCGCATCCCAGTTCTGAGCAGGGCAAGCCTCGCTTAGCTTGTGAAATCTCATCCGATCAGGCTACAAGGTGGTAACACTGCAGACAGAATTTAAACAAACATACACATTAACACCGAGCAAGATCTGAGCCTTTGATTCTTATAGAAAACTGTAAGATCCTTGTGATTCGGGTTAAATCCATCTCTATGTACTGATTTAACGTGACAGAGCACTACAATATGGTAAAAATGAATTCATATGTATCAAATAAGAAAAACAAATATTTGAATTCTACAGAAATACGTTAAAAACAACAACAATGCACAAGCTTTTGCAAAACTAAATCCGCAATAATTTAGCTAGAATCAATTTTCAGGTGGGACACTAAAGAGGCAACTAAAGTAAAACTTTCACATACACACACACCCACCTCGCTCATTAATCTTTTTAGTTAAGAAATTATGTTCTCTGTGTACATTGTTATTTTCTATAAAAGAATAAAAGGCTTATTAAGACTGTTCCTGTCCAGCCTACTGTAAAATGCCAGATCATTAGTTTGAAGCACGGGCTAAAACAACTGAACCTTTTCATCTTAAACTTTAAGGGAACCTGATAACTGATTTTGAAGTATTCAGAATCCTCCAAGGCACTGACAAAGTCAACCCAGGAGAGGTTTTCAGCATCAATACTGAAACCCGAGCCACAAGACACAAAATGGAAACTAAATGGAAGTACATTAAAAATTGGGAGCTGCTGGTGCTTCTTTATTCAAAGTATTGGGCGAGTTTAGAAAAAACTACCCTGGCAAATTGTCCAGTTGAGAACCTGGACTCTTAAGAAATTGCTGTATGAGATTCTGGGACCAATTAACTACTGACCATCATATAAGCCTTATATCGAATGCCCCCCTACCATTTGCAACTTGTCTTTTTCCATTTTCTAACCTCTTCATCCAGTTGAAGGGTTGCAGGGGAGCTGAAGCCTATCCCAGCAAGCAACAGGCGAAGGCAGGGCACACCCTGGACTGGACAACAGTCCACTTCATGGCAGACAGACACGCACAGCACACACCAGGGCCAGTTTTCCCAGACGTTAATTAAAATACCAGTACATCTTTGGACTGTGAGAGGAAATCAGAGCACCTGGAGCCAACAAATGTGAACACAGGGAGAACATACAAACTCCACGCAGATAGCACTTCAGGTCTGGAACTGAACCCAAGGCCACAGCTCTGCAAGGCAGCAAGGCTAGCCACTGAGCCACCATTATGCCCTAACCTTTCTTATATTCTTAAAAAACAAAGCAAAACTGAAATTGCTCCTCACAAAGATTCTCCAGTCATATTTGAAAACACATCCTTTTTCAATCCCATAGGACAAGAAAAGCTGTTATTACATGCAAAACACTGATGAATTCTTCTCTATGGATAGTGCAGTGTTTTTCATTTTCAAAAAAGCAATCAAAAACATATTAAAATTATTATGTTTTTGCAATACAGCACACTAAAAGCTTGCATGTTTAATTTCTTTGCTAGGAAAGTCATTACAAACACTGTACGTGTATGGGTAAGCATAATACATAATACAGATAAGCATAATTTTAATACAAATAGTTTTGTATGTGTGGCTCAGCTGCCCAAGGTACTCGCCCAAGCACAGGCTGGATTCCCAGCTTCGAACTTATGTCCTTTCACTATCTGACTATGTCTCAAATCCCTAGTGACAATGCACAAGTGACTGCTGCTCAGGGTGGTCTGGGACTAGTCACCCAGGGCTTTCTAATAACTCAGTGATACAGTGCCCCCTTGTGGCCTTCTGGGCAACTGTAGGCAGGTGTAGATGCTGACATATTAAATTAGAATGGCCCAAAGATGGGCAGGTGGGAGGAGCCTGCCCACCCTTCATTCTCCCCTGTGTGCGGTTGAGGGGTTTGTAACAAGTCTTGGTGAGCCAAGACATAAAACACACAAAACTAATCTCTTTCAAACTGGAGGGCTAAAGCAAAACATTTCTTTCTAGCAAAATAAATGTCAATTTTTCAAATATACTGTAAATTCAAATAGTTTTTTTTAACAAATGGAATGATTTACAGAGCTAGAGTAACCACATGGTCTAAAGGTGTGACAAACATCAAGGGCTTTATCAAAAGAGAGAAAAGTCACGAGACAGGTTGCCATTTCACAATCCTTCTTCAGTGCAAATCAATACAAAATAAGATTGGGCTTCCTCCCCGAAAAAAAGAAGGAATCCAGACATTTGAGATCACTATGAGGGAATCTTATAGCTAGGAACTGAAATTAAATACATATTCACTTCTTTCTACACTGTAAATTAAGTACATGAATGTTCACCATAGTGTTTCATGACTACTGATTATGACTCTTTTTATGATATTTCTAGATTTCCTGACTCTAAAAACCAAGTAAGCAACAAAGTCAAGCTTATTTATCAACTGCTTCACTCTTCTCTCTTTTTTGATGCAGGCTTTGATTACTGAATGTTGCAAATGTCACCCAAGCATTATTCATGGCACAACCGCCTTACAAAATGTTCTAATATTAAATATGGTATGTTTATTCTATAAATGCTGACCTTTTGAAGTGAGACAAAAAAGTGATCTCTGAAACCAGTGTTATAAACAATATCCCTTTCAGTCTCAACAGCTATTAAGAGACGACAGACTGCATTTTGTAAAGGAATTAAATCCACTAAATACTGTAACTGTATGGTGCCCGCTGCTTGCTGTAGTCTCTATAAAAGACAAAAGGACAAGTGAGTAAAAAAATATACCTCAAAACTGTATTCAAAGGTATATAAATGTTTTGTTACATTTAGATATTCTATGCTTGGTCAAGATAACATTTTTCTGTAAAATTGAACAACACACCACACAAATTAATGCTTTCGTGGTTTTGTGCATAGTTACACCTCATAGGGCACTACTGAACAAAATGGCTCATTTTTGATAGTTCAGTTTCTCCAAATGAAGCCCTGTAGTGTAATTTACATGCCCAGGTTTTGCTTCTGAAAACTCTTTTCTTACACAGGTTGCCGGAATCTGAAATTTGAGCTATAAAAACCGCCAGTAGTCCCTTGTTAATCTATACAGAATGATCTGGCTCGAGGAAAACAAACTCAAACAATCACGTGAGTTCAATGAATCTCGCACTCACAGACAAGTATCTCAGAACAGGATACTTTGCTACAATATAAATCCTGAAACATTTTCAGTATCATAAAACAAATCATAATGTAGTTCAATCAGGTGTAATCTTAAAACAGTCCAGCCCCAACAATTCTCTTTGACATTTGTAAACTGCCTTTCTTTAGTTAATAAATCAAACATTTAAAATGTCCTAATGATTTCCAGAACTTGCTTTTCATAAATCTGGGAATACCACACTCTCACATTTTATAAGCCCTTGATTCTCTGCCCGTAAATATCCTCCATCAATATATTAAAGAACTAAGGTCATATAACCGGCACGATTTAACAAGAGGGCACAAGAAAAGCTTCACCTGAGGATTCTGTAGAATCCCTACACTTGGTCCACAATGGAACTTTTTCACATTAGGTTTTCCTTGCACAGTTTTCAGGAGACCTGCACTCCTTTAAGTACAGTTATATTCTTTTGTCTTTGACAATGTATCAAATACTACAGGAGCTTTTCTCCATCAGAACTGATTCTGATTATCCCAGAAAAGTCTGTCCTGTTAAGCATCACCGATTACAACAACAACTGTACATGCAAATGGAGAAATACAAGAAGAACATGGAAAGTGAGATAATAGAACTTCCCCTTTCCATAACTTTAGGAAAGGAAACAATTACTTAATAAAAGCACCTTCTTCGTTTGAAGTAGTAGTCCTAAATTCAGTAATTTGGCTGTTAATGTTATCAGCGCCCTCCTCCTTTTCTTTTGAAATCTCTATGCAGAATCTGAATATGCCTAACAAATGCTGCTTATTATGTCATGGCCTGTATGTTTAAGCAAATTATAAACGTAATTTATACATGGTGTGTCCTATAAAATCACCTGTGCACAAACCATGTATCTCAATCCAGACATAAACCTCGCTGTACATCTCCTCAAAAAAACACTGTTTAATTGATATGTACAGTAGGTACGGTCAAAGAGTCTGAAAAGTGTTTCAGAGCTATTTGTCTTTTTCTTCACACAGCGAGATGACACAAAAGGCCGCAACTTTGTCCAGGCAGGGAAAGATGGAGCCAAGGGAAATATGAAAGAAGAGCTGAAATCCCACTTCCTAACGATGAATACTAAGCGTGAACAGAACCACAAAGGAAGCGCAGTGCTCGAGAGGCACAGGGAGGGAACGAGTGAGTGTGGAACAGCGGAGCCCTGCAATTGTTGTCAAGGTCAAGGGAAACAAAGGGAATGATTCACAGAGCCACGTTAACCAGATGGTGTTGTGAGGCGACCAACAATAAGGAATTAAGTAAAAGGGAAACCATTCAATAGCTGGGGCACCAGAATATAACTTTTAATCAGTACAACCAATACAAGGTAGGGTAGGGCTTGTACGATACAAAGGCAGACTCTTTGGTCTATGCTGTGCCATTTTAGTCAGATGAGCTTCAGGCTTAAAGAGTTTGGCTCAGGTGGATGAACGACGCTCTTGAGAAAGAGTTTGTGTGCCTGAGCTGAAACCCAGAGAGGACTGTGT
This sequence comes from Atractosteus spatula, assembly GCF_055471065.1. Taxonomy (NCBI): domain Eukaryota; kingdom Metazoa; phylum Chordata; class Actinopteri; order Semionotiformes; family Lepisosteidae; genus Atractosteus; species Atractosteus spatula. Next base: position 23,839,209 of record NC_142714.1, read on the forward strand.
GGCTGTCTCAGGAGGTCTTGGGAGAACATGCAGGGTACTAAAAAGGCAGGGGAACTCTGGACAGAAATGGGAAAAGACAGCTCGCAAGTGAAATGTAAAAAAGATTCATTTCCAACTAGACTGCAGTTCCAAGTGAATATAACTTTAAAGAAACTGGATGGCATTTTACATTTTTTTAAAAATACGCCGAAAAAAAGTGTTTCAATATTCCCAAAATTTAGGTTATATTCTAATAAGCAGCAAATGATTCCACATTCAGATTCATCATAAGAATTCCCAAAACTCCAAAATAAACGGCACTGCTTGAATAACTCAGACACTCATAAACTGTATAAAATGTGTTAAAGGGAAACTTGAGTCAGGTCACATGTTCATTAACTGAAAACACGTTTTACACACTATCACACCCACACGTTATCCCTGTAACACACCCACACACATTTACAGTACAGGTTTACAGACTACTCGACAGATTCACATAACAGATAAATAACAGAATGCATTTAAATATATATGACATATATATTAGGAAATTTCATTAAAAATAATTAAATCTAATGGATTCAAGTTTAAAAAAATACATGTAAAAGTATTTAAAAAATGAAAGAAAACAAAAATTGCTGATTATTTTGGTGGATAAAAAGTGGTTGGTCTCAATAACCTACCAAAAAGAACAAGGAAAAAAAGAAAACATAATTTGTTTTAGATACACTTAAAGTATAACAAAAAATATCCAACTTATATATTTTATTACACTGTATAAAATATATAAATTCAATTTACATATATAAATATTTATTTTTCCCTTTGTACGCATTTCAGTTTGTTTCAGTTCCTATCGTGGCGCTGAAATGGAAGGTATGAACCTCAGCAGGGCAGACATACTGTAGTATGTGCGACTGCGACACATGTTGGAAATCTGTAAACGAATAAACTTCTCTGATCTGAATGCAGCAGGGTTAGAAAAGCACAGGCTTCTTCGACCGGGCTCTCGAGAGGTCGGCACGGATCGGATTACTGCTAAGGGAGAGCCTAGCCTGTTTTTACCGCAGAGGAAGAAGCCGACAGCAGAGCCCTTGGGTCGCGATACCGTGAATGGAACGATCTGTCGGTCGGCGGACGCTTGTGACTATTGCTAGTGAGTTCTGAGGCGCGCTAGGTCTGGCGGTGTGCTGTGCTCACTCTCGGGAGCATGCCGCTGAGTTGTGCTCACGCTCTGGAGCGCTAGGTCTGGCGGCCCATACCGGTGTGCTGTGCTCGCTCCGAGGAGCAGAAAGGTTTGGCGGCCCGAGCCGGTGTGCTGTGCTCACTCTGAGAAATGGAAGATGGTCTCGGGGTGGTTATTGCTGTCGGCGGGAAGGCTGGGCTGCGAGGCCTTCGTGGGGGACGCTTTGTCCTGTGACTGCGAGGAAGAGGAGTGGGAGCTCTCGCTGGAGCTGCTGCGCGTCTCAGTGCTGGTACTCGTCTTCTTCATCTTCCTCCGCTTCGCCAGGGGGGCCTTGTCCACGTTCTGTAGGCAGAAGCCCTCCCGTTTGCACTTGTTAAAGGCCTGTAGAGGGGACAAGGTATAACACTGCTGGTCTTTCTCCTTCAGAAACACCTTGTCTCTAACTGACCCTGCGCTTCAGTGAGGTACTTTTATATTCTTTAAAGACAGTACAGTGAGAGCTTTAAAAAACAATGCAGCTTTCCAGCAACGATTCTTAAACTGCAAAGTACATTTCTGTCAACTCACAGAAAAACATTAGCACACATAAAGCTCTAAATGTTTCTCAATAGGCACGTTAGGGTACAGACATTTCATTCTTACTGCAACACAATGTGTTTTTTGACATTCCAGAAAGGACTGAAAAGACCCAAAATGAGCCAAACCAGGGACAGAGACCACTGGGAAACATGAAATTGGCAGGTTTTTATAGGCTGTTTCTGTGACCTAACTGTTAAAACCGAAGCTATGAGCTCATTTCATTTGTTTGGTACACTCTGTGCCTTGGAGAAGGCAAGTCAAAGATTACAGGAAGGAGATAAGAGATGCAGCCCTTGCTCTCACATGGAACGTGGCCTTGACGTAGGTGTGCACTGAAGCAGTGGAAGATCCCAGGATGTCGGGGGTCATGAGAGGATTGGAGGAAAGCTGGCTGCCATCCTGGAGCCACTCATTATACCTCAGGCTTGACATCTTAATTCTTTTGTTGGGGTCCACAGTAAGCAACTCTGTTGGGGGGAAGAAAAAGCATTTTAAGACAATTAGCAAGTGGGAAACAAACACTGATGTGGCGTTGCCCATTTTAAAATGAAAACCAACTGAAAATTTACAGATAATGAAACCAGATGACCAGAAACACCAGAAGATGGAGTAATAAGTGCTATCATGGTGCCAAACTGCATTTTTTGGAAAATGATCCCTCTGCACATAAATCCACCCAAAACACCATAAAAAATCACTCCCAGGCAGCTGAACAATATCTAGCCAGTTCTGTTTACTTAAAGTAAATGCTTAAATCAATTTAAGATGCACGTGCTCACTAAGGTGTGGGCCCATTTTGTGTTAGATTCATCCTTAGACTTCTAAACAGATCTTAATGCTGGAGAAAAAAACCCCTAAGAAAACAGACCTGAAAGAGAAAAGGAAAATATCTTTACATGTACTCAGGATAAAAAAAAGGTTGAGTTCAATTCAAGCTCTCTTCCGGGCTTATATATTCATCCATCTATTTTCTAACCTCTTTAGCCAATACAGGGTCAAGGAAAGCCAGAGCCTACCTCAGCAAGCAATGTGTGCAAGGCGGGGCAAATGCTGGACTGGACACCAGTCCATTGCAGGGCACACACAGGCACAGGCACAAACACGCACATGCACACAGCACGTCCTAGAGGCCAGTTAACGTAACAGCATGTCTTTTGACTGTGGAAGGAAACCCACATAGATAGCACCCACACAGTGCCACACAGATTGCACCCCAGTTAATGAACCTAGGGCCCCAGCAGTGCTAACCACTGCACCACCTTTCCCCCCGCACCTGTAACAATATTAGACCAAAATCAAAAATAAAAATATGTTCACGCCAAAGAATGACCTTCAATGTAGTCTGCAAATTCCTGCGTACCCAAAATGAGGGAACAAACTTCAGATTTTAGATCTGCCTACTGTAAATAAAAGTCTTCGACAAAAACAAAGGCTTTCTACATAAAATAATACTATCAAAATCTCAAACAAGTGAACAAATACAAAGTTTCCTACACATTTTGACTGTTAGCTGGAACCAGCACCTGCGCACAGCACAGCAAGGAGTTCTGATCTTGCACTCCTTTTAAAAATTCATTGCCCTTTTTTGAGCTTGTAATACAGAAGCTCCCCCACTCAATGCCAAGTGCCTTACCACAGAAAGAGATTGCAGAGACGGAGAAAGGATCGCTCTGCCTCCTTGGAAATGTATTCCACGAAATGAAAAGCTCTGTTGCCTGCTGCTGCAAAGCATCGCACTCAAGATGTGCACTGCCTTTCGGAAAGGAGCTCTTGGTTCTAAAAATACTCTCAGTTCCAAATTCAGTGGTATCAGAGGAATCATGAGTTCTTTTGTATGGGAAAGAAGCTCCTTGCGGGGGCTGTGTGAAACCCTATGGGAGATGCTGCTACATACTGATATACAGTATACTGGCATGATAGTTTGCCTTAACTTTACAGGCCCTGGCACCCACCTAAGATGTTGTCGCAGCTGAGTTAGCCGTTAATAAACTTTCATTTTTTTTAACAATACTGAAATCATGTCCACTGGAAACACATAAGTATTACAGCAATTTGTTTTAAAAATAAACAAAGCACCTTTATAGACTCTTCAGATCAGCGCCCTGGAAGTGATCTCTTTCAATCTGTTTGGTGTTACTTTGGTTAGAAAAAAAATAACAGTTGTAAAAGGTGCAGGGTTTTAAAGTAAGACTAACAACTCAGACACGGAATAAAGGTCCGAAGACGGGCCTCTGCAAATACAGAAGAAGAACGAAAGATGCAGAAAATGATGAGATTACCAACAGAAATGAGTACTGTCAGCATAATAGTGTTGTTACAGAGAACAGTGCTGTAGTTTTATACTGGACCTTGTATCAGGTCCTTGGCCTGCTGGGAGACATTCTTCCATGCTTCTCCTTCAAAAGAGAAATCACCCTGTTTGATCTTCTGCATGATCTCCTCAGCGCTGGTATGAGTGAGGGTCTTCTCCTGACACTGGAAGGGCACTTGTCCTGATAGCATTGTGTACTGTGGGGAAGAGGCACAGAAATGACTGAAAGTGAAAATCTGAAATTTCCACATAAAAACAAAATACTTGCCCCTGCACTTGTCTACATTCACAGTCAACTACTGGGTGGTTTGCACATGTTGAATATGATCGGTTACGGATCTCATCATGAAAGCTTAGCATCAGCAACAGTGTGCAGTTTGTTTTAGACACTCACAGGTCTTTGTGTAGTTTACAATTCTCACTTTCAATTCACTCAGTTGTGACTTGTCTCACTTGATGATCGTGTCCATTGCAGGGCACACACAGACACAAATCTGGATTTTTTAACTTCTGCCAGAAGTGACTAAGTCTCTCTGACTAAGAGAGTTCACTAATTGTCACAGCTTGGAGAGAAAGTACTGCTGTTCCAAATTGCATAAGCCCATGTTTCCAGTTATTGAACACCTGTGATCAATTAATATTTCTCACAAGTTCGTTTTCACTGTCTCTTTCAAAGATGCAGCGTCCCATTACTAGTTTATTTGCTCTGCAGACATTACTTGGTAACACGAGTATCACTGCAAGTGTATGCTTTAGATGAATGACTGTTCAACTAAAGGATTTATCTGAAACTTTGTTGCTGTTTAGTTACAAGCTGTGCTAATGAAGGAATGAAAGTGCAACTGCCTACTATCACCTGAAGTTGTGATTTAGGAACAGCAAACACCTTGTCTGTTCCTGGCTGTAACTGGATTGACAACAGTGTGCAGAATTCGAGCAGGAGTAATAAAGCAGCCAGTATATATAAAATAATTATTAACCAAAAATAGAAGAAATGCCCCTTTCCTTCAAAGCAGTATCACAACTAATGCAACGTATTTTAAAAAAGCACTATATTTTTAAAGTCATCAGCTGTCCGTGTTCTCGATTTGCAATGAGTCCACTGTTCTATAGTTGCATCTCAGCACCACAGGTGCTGTCTTTCCTGTCTCTTTCCACAATGATTTCATGTGATCAATTGTAGCCAAACCTTTCTGGTTTTTTTTTGCTCATCCAGGAATTTCGCTTTTCTTCCATAATTTAAGTGTTTTAAAATGCATGGTGCACATGCTCTTCTTTTCTCAGTCAATCCTAGACATAAAGATCAGGAAGAGGAACAACTGCATACACAGCACAAAAGCAGTGATGCCAATGTCAAGTGATGAACCACTTCTGATCTCTTCCCAGTTTGCATTAGTAGTGGCATTAGTAGTGTTTCACTAGGTGCTTAGAAAAGCCTTAAAAACCATACATTTCAAAGAAATGCTTCAGCAGTTTTTTCTTCTAAGCTCCATATGCTTCTCTGAGCCCTCCAGATTTGGTAGCTATACTGATAAACCCTGCTAAAAAAAAAGCATGGTCTCAAACTGCCCTCCTTAAGGGTAACATGTTGCTCTGGGTTGTGTTTAATCAATCAGATAATTGCAACAATTCAGCCATTGAGTGGTCAAGTAGACCAAATAGACAACTTCAAATAGCACCTCATTCTCATAGTTACGCCAAAGGTATCACTGATTGGTCAATTACATTATCATATGTATAGTGCACAGGAGGTCCTCCGGGACTTCTGGTGCTGGTTGTGCAAGATGGTTTCTCTCTTATACTGGGGGTTAGAAATACAAATATTTCTAATATTTCGACACTGAACTTCAAAGCTTTATCTTTTCACCTCTCTATAGCATCTGCCAGTGGCTGACACTAACCTTTGTTGGACATTTTCTTAAGCAGATGAGACTAGATTTGTTTCGACATCCTTGGTTTTGACAGCTCTTCAGACTCAGTGCAAATCCCCTTTTTTTAGATACAACTGGGCTGGCAAGTCTGTTCAAGGCAAAGTCCACTTCCAGCAGCACAGTCCCATATCCAATTCCCAACCACGCTGGGCAGAAATACACAATCTTTGATATTTTTATAGCGAACACTTGGATAACATCCACAAAACGCAAAAAGTACTTACCAGTTGTTTCCTGACACTTTACTCTTGTGGGTATTTGCTAGTTTTTAGTTTTTGCTGCTTTGTATTTCTTCCATCACATGACACTACCTAAATCAGTGATGCCTTCCTGAAATTCTAACTTTGAATGCAGGCACTTTCACTGTAACAATAGCTTGGCCACAGCGACCAGGTATATCCAAAACAGGGCACAAGGACACTTTTGCGACAAACTCCATATCTCATAATGATGTGGACTGTCAAAGACGTCTGTGATAGTCTCTATTGCCATTCTTGCTTCCTCAATGAACCGAATGTGAGCTTTTTCAACTCTTCCAGAAGGAGGGGAATGTTGTTGAATGAAAGGTTGTGGGTTCAAATCCTTACTGTAGTACCCCTGGATGAAGTACTTTACCCCAATTGCTCCAGTCTACCCAGCCATACAAGTGGGGCCCAGTATTGCTGATGTCCCAATGGACTGGAGCCTCATCCAGAAAGGGAGGAGTCGTGTGGTCTGTCATCTGCTTAACGTCACAGAAATCAGGATGAGCTCTGGCCTAAGAAGCCACTGTAGATCTGATATGATATGAAACTCTTAATTTGCAGCCAGCAAGAAATGACAATATAATATACTGGCCAAACAAGAGCAAGGCACACGCAATAAGCTCTTGTTTTTTTCTACCCTTTTCTCAGTCTAGAGCTAAAGAATGTCAGTTACAGTCATGGTATGAAAGCAAAACCTGCTTAAGACTGGAACTTGGTAGCAACCAAATACCTTTATTTACCTTTACTCTCTTACAAGACATCCCCTGCATTGGAGAACTTGAAACATTTTCTTAACCCAAGGTGAACAATTACAGCAGTTTCACTTCTTTTACAGCAGGGTTTTGTTGCTGGCTGGTACTAGCAAACATGCTAGTAACACTTCTATGGTTACGTGTAAATTTTTAAATATGAAATAGTCCTTCACAAAACCAGTTGGAGCAGCAGCAGAGCAGGATAGGCCTGGCTAGTTAACAGAAGCTGCTTCACTGTGTTTTACAATGCTGCCTCTGACATCAGGTCGCTACTTTTGTTTACCTTCCAGAAAGATGGCAAAAACAAGGTCCTTTAGCTTCTTTGAGGTTTGAGCTGGATATTATTGACTGACATAAAACTGATGCCTCAGCATCTGGATTTCCAGGGCATAGCTGTCTCAAGCCACAAAGAAATGTCTGGATATTTGGACTTTGGTATATTCAAATCTTTCTGGACACAAAGTTGGTAAAATGATTACTGAACAGATTAAAAATAATTGAATTCAACAGCAACACTATTCCAACAGTGTACTAGACATTCAGTAATCAAACATCTTCTTTAATACATATTGCCAAACAAGTTAATTTATCAATTAATTGAAATTGATATTATTTTGTTTCATAAAACTACAGCTCTCTGTGCTTTGACATTTAAGTCACTGCTGTACTTTTCAATTTTAGCTTTGCTGTTGTTTAACTAATTAGAATTTGGTTGCAAAGACTTTGGGCACATTTCTGAGAAATTAACTAAATCTAATCATGCTGGTCATTATTTAAGATAATGCGTATTCAGTGTTCTTGTATGTAATGGGCTTATCTCAGAAAACTTTACTTTTCCTTACCTCTGTATATTTAAAGTATCTTTTTACTAATTTCTTCAGAGAAATTCTCTCAATCAAATCACTGCATTACAACACTGTCCTCTTCAGGAGACAGCAAAGATCACTTTACAAAGAATTAACTGAACTCTTCACATAACAATGCAAGCACAGAAAAATCCTAGATCCTCTACAAGATTTGTCACATTTGGAAAATATCAATGTTTCAGGCACTTTCCTGAGAATAACGGTTTTCAGTTCAAAAACTGGGAGAAAGTCAGGTTTTTCTTCTAGAGAAAAACCATCAGAAGGAACGATCATCTTAATCCTGCCTATAGGGAACAAACCATCAAACCTACATTATGAGAACTGAATCTTTGTGAAGATAATACAACCTCAAAAAGGCCTTCAAAGCTGACAAAACATTTTTGTTCTAATGTCACTGATGTTAAGTGCAGAAACTCTCCAAGGGTAAATGAAATACTAACCAATAAGATGTTTTAAGAGATTCACCTCATTATTCTGAAAAAGATGGAATAAAAATATCGGTGCTCCATTTAAAGGGGAAATGACACAATACCCGAGTCCACTGCCATGAAAGGGCACAGATCTGACGGCAGGGGCTTCACAATACACAGGGGAAGAGGAGAATCCAAACACCACGCACCAGGATGACTCCTAGACTCCAGAGGTCACAGGACTCATCGTATCCGTCGTACTTCAGGACCTCCGGAGCGGCATAATGCAAGGTGAAGCACGGGGTCTTTAACGGCTGGTTATCCGGCGGCTTCAGTCGGGCAAATCCGAAGTCTATGATCTTGATTTCGGAGCCGTCGCTTTCATCTGTGAACAGCAGATTCTGGAAAAACATCGAAACAAAGACAACCCTGAAATCCTGACGAACCTTTCAAGACACTCCGATTCAAAACACATGAAAGCTGAATGACGGACTGAGAGCTTCTGACTGAGTAGTGTGCCAAGCAAGGTGCAAACAAAAAGAAAAGGCACATTTCGGTGAGTCTATATTGTGGAATAACAATTTAACAATTATTCATTTCAAATAAAAAGGAATTATGCACACATGCTAGTGAAACGACAGCAATATTCACTGCCCTCCAAAATTATTGGGGCAACAATATCATCTTGGTGCCTCTCTTGAACTTGCATGACCAATTTTATGCATGAAATTACTGAAACATAACATTTACACTATATTCTATTTAGTCTTCAAATTGATCACATGATCACAAGTACCAATTGTTTGACTGTAAAGTAAAAATAAATTTGGACATATCACATCTGACAAGTCTCCACAGTCAAAGAAAAGAGAATGTCTCTGTTTGCTCCTTTGCAACACAATTTATCATTATTATTGTACAAAACCTGCATAATGTAAATATTATAAGAAATAATCTTAATAAGATTTAGGACAGCACCAACAATCTCCAATTCAGAATGAGAAACAATTGCGTGTGAAATTAACCTCAACATTAACATCATATTCATATAAAAACTTAGACTGCTTTCAGAGAAGTGCACTTACTGATTTCAATTCTACATTGAGAATCCTACTGATAGAGGAAACTGGTAGAAAGTACCATGCAAACACTCTTTTCCATTCAAATCAGGCACTCAGTTTGAAGTTTAACGAAGCAGAGATCAGCACAACACTGAGATGTTATTTTTAGAGATATTCAGCAATGTACTTTGTAGCCTATCATTACTAGAACTACTTCACTTCCCCAGTCTGAAATGCCATAATTAGAATTTGTTTGAAGGGATGGAAGCCGATTTGGACTACGGCTGTGTTTTAATGACCAATGTAGAACAGATGCACCGCCTAGATAGATTTAAAGGGTATGAGAAATACTTCTAAACTGCCAAAAAAACATATGTACAATTTACAGCTTATGAATTGTTAACAGGTGGATAAATTGAGGCCCATCCAACAAAAAAAACTCCCAGACAAAAAGTGCAAAATGCAAGAAAACATGACTTTGTTCTGTCAGGTCTTTAGACTGCCATGTACGGTAATTTGTAAATCAAACAGCTTCATTTCCACAGCAAAGTCATGTGGTTAGTATTGCTGCCTTGCAGCACTGGGGCTTTGGGTACAATTCCAAACCTGGGGTGCTATCTGTGTGGAGTTTGCATGTTCTCCCCTAGTTTGTGTAGGTTTCCTCCAGGTTCTCTGGTTTCCTCCCACAGTACAAAAACATACTGGTAGGTTAACTGGCTTCTGAGATAACTGGCCCGGGTGTGAGTGTGTGCAAGTCTGTGTCAGGACTGGCATGCTGTCCACGAATGGATGGATAAACCCCATCTTGGTTCTGAGAGGGCAGATCATGGCTCATGGGAGTGCCGCCTGTCTGTACCTCTGGCTTCAAGTCCCGGTGCACCACCCCGACGTCGTGCATGTGGCTAACTGCCGACACCAGCTTGCGCATGATCCGGCTGGCCTCCGTCTCGCTGAAGAGCCGTTTCCTCCGGATCCTCTCTAGCAGCTCCCCGCCTTTCAGCAACTCCAGCACCATAAACGTGTGCAACTGGGAAGGCAACATGAGGCACGGATTCAGAAAACAACCTAGTAACACAACGGGTAGTGAAACACAAACTAGAGTATACTAGTGGAAAGCACATGGAAGTGCGTGCTGAGAACAGGAGGCACTTCTTTACCCAAAGGGTGGTAGGAGTATGGAACAAGCTACACAGCCATGTACAAGCTGATGCATTGGCATCTTTCAAGAAGTGGCAGGGCAAGAGGACTTCTTTACCCAGAGGGTTGTGTGAGTATGGCACAAGCTATTCAACCATGCTGTTGAAGCTGATACCCTCGTTTCTTTGTAGGAACAGTTGGATGAGATACTTGGATTAATTAGCTACTAACTACCAAATAGGCTAGAATCTCTCCTCTTAATGTAACCATTCTTATGTAACTGATCCTTTATAAAGGAAACAGTGATAAACATACTTAACACTGATTTCGAGATAGGGAAAATGACAAACAGTTTGAAAAAGGCATATATATGAACAGTACAAGAAAAAGTCTCAAATTAAAACCCATCAGAATTGAACTTTAGTGTAAATATCAAGATAGTATAATGCAAGACAGTAAAACATCACTTGCTCAGCTAAAAGCAGCAACAGTATTTAAACAAAGTTCTACACTTCCCAAGCAGACAAATGTATAGGCCTTCTTCAGAGAAAAAAGCATTCTCATTTCTGAAACTGTAAAAAAAAAGAGCAATATTATCAGATGAGCAACGACAGCCTCAGTATATTCCATCTGTATTCTGATTTACCTAGTGCGACAGGAATTAAAAACTAGTGTCTGCAATAAATCACAGGGAATAATGAATTCTTTTTGGTTTGCCAAAAAAGAAATCAATCTTTGTATCTGAGCTTTAAGTTAAGAGTTATTACATCTCTAATTAGCCAGAGTAGAAGAAGAAAACATGAGAATGTTGAGGGCAGGCTGAGTTGCTAGATATGCTTTGATCTCCCTACTCGCGGAATGGAGATATTGAGATTGTAATAGCCCTGCCAAACTCATCAGCTCTGAAGTGGTGCTCTGCTTTCTCACAGAAATGAATGCATGCAAATGAACCCTTCCAGCTTATTTCTGTATTGAGCCCACTGATGCAGCAAGCTGGAAGTGGTCAAATACAACAGCGACAGCTTATGAAATAATCTTTCTGGGGCCAGCTGCTTATTATCCACAGTGGCTGCCTTCCCACTACACTGATGTAAACAATTTTTTATATTTAACAAGAGTGTGTTATAGAAAACATCAGTCTTAAATAACCTTTTCTAATTATAATGCAGCTAGAGGCCTCTGAGTTTCTCTACTCAGACAATTGGATACGTACTCGTACAACATCGTAGATTGCACAACATTGATTTAATTGAATTTAATTAATTTAATGCAAGGTTCGACCTCCTAGTTCACTGACTGGCAAGAACCTAAATTCTGGGTCTAGTCTCAAACAGTCTGAGCACAGGTAAAAGTCGTAAAGAAACTACTAAAGAGCAAGCACAGTAAATTTAGTCAAAAGCTTGTTAATTTGGAAATCAAATCGTGTAAACTCAAATTGATTATTTACCTGAAAACACGAGCATAATTGGTATGAATAATTACAAAATATTAAAGAATATTTTGTTCAAGAAACAAAGGATAAATGCCCCATAGACTGGCCCTAAATTCCAGTAAAAACTACCATGTCAGAGATATCAGATCCAAAGTGCACAGTAGTTCTGAAAAGAAGTTTGTTTTTTAAATACATCTTGATTTTTCTCTCATGAACTGTCCGTTTTCTCTCATATACATTGTAGCTAACAATCTACACTCGTAGAGCTGCACTGAATTTTACTGATAATGAAGCACAGTTTTCAAGTACTGTAGGCGTAAAGTGACTTCTTTTGTTTTGCTTTGTAAGAAGTCAAAGGTCAGCTAGTCTTCAGCCAGAATGCTTATTGGCTATTGGTCAGCTCTCCCTTGCAGGATTAGACTGAAGGCTTTCTTCCCATTATAAAACTGGGACATTCTCTCTATATCTCAGCCAATGTGACAAAGGCTGAGTGAAAATCTACTATAAGGTTCCAAAAATATCAATTTATATTTTTACAGATTTGAGCTGTCTACACGTTTGAAAAGTGTCTGTGCACCCCGAAACAGCTCCCGTGACCACTGCTAAATATTTCTCTCAGTAATTGGCTGTGCTGCCATGTAAAGCTGTCAGCTCCAGTTCAATCTTATGAAAGCAAAGCAGCAGTTTTCTGTCAGAGCTGATTAAGTATGGGCCGTGTTCTATAACCTCAGAACAAGGCTGAGCCAATAAACAATAATAACAATTCCTTGTACAATGTTGACGAGGGTCAACAAAGGCCAATGGGTGCCCTTAAAAGAATCGCCAATTACTTTACAAAACCATTCAATTAAGTGGAACCATCATGCAGCACATTGCGCAGAATAAAATCTAATTTAAAGAAAAAGAGCACTGGCTTTTCCTTTGCTCTTCCAGGCAGGTTTAAAACTTAAATTTGAAAAAAAGAATTGCTGACACCATACAATTAGGTAACTGCAGAGAAATTCGCCCTGGGAGAAATTTCGGCTAGCTTTGTGAGGCATCCAGCAGGAATGGAGTCTGTTCTCACTAATGAGCAAGCTTTTTTTTCCTCTGACAACTACCTGTTCCTCTCAGATTGCAAGCAAGCAAAATATGCCTGATTTACAACAGCAAGGCAGAGACTGGAGTTGCTCAGGAAGCCATACGAACCAGGAAACCATCGTTTTTTTCTTGAAAACTAAAAAGAAAAGTGATATTGTCATCTCATGATAAAGTTGAAACATAAACAGTATTAAAAAATTACCTGATCGTGATAAATGTCATAAACCTTCACAATGTTGGGGTGCCCATCACAGAGTTTTAAAGCTGCTATTTCCTTGTGAGTTTGTGCTTCCATTCTAAGAAAAAAAGATACAAGTATAAAAAGTCAACATTTAAAGCAGGGGATCTCAAGCCCTGGTCCTGGAAAGCTCCAATCCAGTATGTTTTGTAGGTCACCATTAACTTGCCCATTATTAGAGACAAGGGGGAATTCCATTGTGATTATTAAACTAGTGTTTTGTTAAATTAAGAAATGTCAAGATCATTTAGTGTTACATTCTATGTATTCTTCAACCCTTAAGGTTCAGAGTTCTCTTAATTGAACAGATCACTTGCGTGATTCAGCAATAGCTTACAAGTGACATAAAAAAACAGGACTGTGATTCTCCAAGACCAGTTTTGAGGAGCTATTTCAGAAATACTAGAACAACACAAAATCTGAGGAATTTTACTGATTCAATATCCTCAAAATTAGAGTTACTATCATTCCTATTTAAAACAGCTGGTTTCTGAACTATCAAAGCCACATAGCCTCTCCTGTGCACACCAAGTTGTCGTTGAACAGAAAGAGCTTCAAAAACTTGTAAAAGTGAGAACTTTATGAAAAGTCTTAGATTTAGGTTATCGCAGGATAGAGATGCAAGAGAACAAGCATTCCTGCAGTACAGGTGAAGAGCTAGGATAGTGTCCATAAGACAGTATTCTGACAGAGATCACTGGGAGTTTGCCTTGAAACAACAAGCTTTTTTTAAAGAATACTTCAACAGAAAGTTCAGTTCTTCAACAGAAGCTTTACAGCAGCCCCTAAATAACAGTGTGGACAATCAGAAGCACAATAATTTTAATAATAGCAGCTAAGTGTAAAAAAAAAATATTTTTTTACCAGCATTTACATCAAGACATTTTTTTGCATCTGCCAGTCAGTTAAAAAACTTCACTAACATGTAGAGTGGCTCATCAGGAAAAGCTTATCTTGCAGTAGCTTAGCAACAGGACCTGATTCTTCCTGAGAAGGAACGTGTCCACTGCTGGTTATCCTCAGAGAAGTCAGGTACAATTTATACGACATGGCAGACAGAAGCAATCAAGCTAACTTGAAGGATCAAAGAGTGATGCGATGGATGTTTTGTCAAATCCTAACACATCAGGATCCTGAAAACATCACCCTCTGCTACGGATGCAAAGGGCCACTGTACGGCTGATAGAGGTAAGAGGGCTCAGAGGTCATTCGGGAGACCTAGTTGTGTCATGATATTGCACTCACACAGGAGAGCAGGTTAATTTTGCGCAAGTGAAAACGAAGAGGAGAAAACACAAATGCTTAACGTTTCATTGCACTTAACAGTAAACAGGTCCATCGCTGCTCTGCATCATAACTGTGCTCTCTGCCCATGGCAGAGGATGAAGAAATAGGCTGGTACCTTTTGCTGATGATCTTCACTGCGTAATCCTGGCCTGTTTTCTTATGGGTGCACTTCCTGCAGATGGAAAAGCTTCCCTCCCCAAGCGGACTATCTTTCAAGTCTAAGTCATAGTGCATATAAAACAGGGAGTCCTGCAAACAGGAAAGAGGGTGTATGAAAGACGCGGGAGGCTATTGCTTCAGAGTCACCTTCTTAAACAAAAAAAAAAGTTTATGCCAAAAAACTGTTTCTGGTTTTTGATTATCTTTGACTATGAAGTCACCACGAATTATAATGACTGATATCTCTCACTGTGGTCAGTCTGCAGCTCACTGACTGACTGAACATGTTTGGGATAACACTGAAGTCACCCACAGACACAAAATAGCTTTCAAGAGAAGGTCTTTGTATAAGAGAATGGCCAATAATTTAGATTATAGGGGACACGTCCGAAGGTTTCTGGTTTTCCTTCAACCTGAGCCCTCAGCTAGCTAATTGAACTCCTTTTGTGCTCACTTAGACAAGTCAAAGCTTTTCCTTGTTCTTGAGAAGGAGATTTAAAGAGACATAAAACCTGCTGCACAGTGACTGTTGCAGACTGGAGTTGGGTAACCCTGGTTTAAATTTTCTTGAGCAAGAAGCAGATGAGGGCAGGAGAATGTGGTTTTATAAGTGTAAGATTTACTAAAGTGGCCAAATTAGACCACATTTTTATAGACATTTTAAGTATTTGCAGTATAAAAACCTCACAAACTATAATCCTGATACCAGGTATTAATGGATCAAACAGTCTGTTTACACGCTCTAACAGGCCTCAAACACGATCCTGATCCCACTTTCACCAAACAAACACAAAACGGAGCCTCTCCCTCTATTTCAATAACCCTGCAGGTGAGACGCCAGATGTATGAGAAAACTTTACACTTCACTGCCACCCCCACACCTGACCAAAGTGCCACTCAAAGTAGTGCCATTCCAGTACTCCTGTTTGTATCTTCTCTTTCTTGATTAACTGCAACATTGTTGGCAAGCATATTGTCGCATGAAACAGTGATGATTTGGGTATTTCACCAACTGCAAAGCATTGTTTTGTCAAAACCTTCGTCTGCCTTTCAGAAGCAAACAGAAAAATGCTGCGGTAAAGAATCACAGCCCATCAGCATTTGCTGCATCACCAAACATCCAAATGTTTTTTATGCAGGTCAGTGGCTGGCTGTCATGCCTGATACTCAGAGGAGGAGTGAGCCGCCCTCCTGTTAACTACATGCTGGATTATTCAATGAGTGGGCTTGGTGTTCTCTCACCTTCATCATGGCACTGCGCGCCACAGCTGTGGCCCCGGGCCTCTCGGCACCCCCGTGAAACTGGAGAGGGTCATTCATCACGGCATTGCGTTTGAACAGAATGGAAGGAGCAATGAAGGAGTAGCCCTGCGACACAAACACATTCATAAGATTACAAGTGGACCTGACAGAAGTATTCCAAATCCTCTGACAAAGTCATTGACAAAGCCAACCCAAAGGAACTCTTCAAAATGAATAGTGAAACACGAACCAGAGGACACAAACGGAAACTACCTGGAAGTGCATTTAAATTAGGCGCTTCTTTACCCAAAGGGTTGTAGGAGCATGGAGCAAGCTACCCCAGCCATGTGGTTGAAGCCTATACTCTGGCTTCTTCCAAGAAATGGCTGGATGAGATCCTTGGATCAATGAACTACCGAATGGGGTTTGATGGTTCCCTCTAATATGTAACCTTCTGTTCTTAAATATTCTATCCAGACATGTGTACCAAAGTACAGCAACAGACCACAAGCATGTAAAGGCAGTGAAAGGTTAAATATATACTCAACCAATCGTGAAAAAGTTCAAATACACTGATACTCCTATCACCTCTCTCAAAAATAATGTACTTTCTTTGGCTCACGAATATGTCATTGTTCCAGGGGTATCCATAATTCAGATTATATAATAATCTAATGCAGGACTGTAAAATACCTGTTATTAACTAAACGAATAATATGATTGACCAAGTTATCAAGAATTGGGGAGCATCACAATATACTTTTTTTTTCAAAAAGGCTAAAAAGATGCATTAATATATACATAAGCATAAAGATCAATAGAGACAGCCTAAATCACATCATGTTCTTTAAATTCTGTAAATGCATCTCTCTGTCTGGAGTCTTTATAAGTCATGTTTCATGTTCATAAGTTAAATAATCTTGTCTTTATCGTTATACAGCAAGAACTCATTTTCATCCAATTTTGCTTTGTGAGCTTTGAAATGGTAAAGGTTTCTTTCTAACAGCTGCATGGAATGAACTGGAAATGATTGATAAGACAACTTTCTTAATTGCTGCATTTCATATTTGATTGCTTACTTTGATATTCCATTGCAGTCTATGTAATGCCATTTCATTTCAGTTGACAAAAGACACAGTGATAAGCTAAGTTTCCAGGCCCGACCTCTGAATTGGTGTTTGCAAAAAAGAGGGGTAAAAAATGAATGGATCTGAACAGCTAAAAGCCAAGAAGAAGTTGGCAATCAGATGCTGAAAAATAATTAAGGAAGACACATTTTACAAATGCAAACCTTTCAATTTTGAGCAATGCCCTATAATAGATCTATTGATCTGGTAGACTCTATAGAAATACAAGGATCAAAAAGCATAGAATATTTAGTGTAATATGAAATCAGTTGGCTTCAATAGCACAGTGTCAAATTATTCCACTATCCATAAGTTCAAAAGCTGCATCGTAATGTATTTTACGTCTGAGATCTTTTGGTAAATAAAGTAAAATTATACAGGCTGAGACTGTAACAATTATTTCAATATTGAAGCTATTTTTTAAATAACATCTTCAGTTCCTGGATTGCTTTCACATGACAGTTCATCAACTTAAATGAAACAAGACATTTTCGATATGCCCTCTGTTCCCACGAACAGAATTGTGAATTACAGAAACAAAACCTGCCCTATACTACAGCGCATAAAAAGGCTTCTCGTAACTGTGTACTAGAATCTGCCAACATCACTGTCATTTATGTTGGTCAGGAAGACTTGTACTGATGTTTTTACATAATAAATATATATAATAATCGTGAACTTCCTTTGTGACTCAAACGAAAGGTCCAGTCACCTGAAAAATCCGGTCCGAATTCTGAGGAAGAGCGGCTGGTGAGTAGGTGGGGTCCATTTCAGTGAACTCCTCGGCGAAGTTGCTGACATCCAGCTCGTCGCGGATCACCGGCTTAAAAGGGGCAGTGACTTTCTTAGCTGCCAAATCCTCCCAGTTTATTTTCTGCAACATTAAAACACCGATCAATCATCCTGTTGTTCTTTAACGCCCCATGTAAGAAAATGCTTCAAGGTAATTTCAGAACTTAATAACTACCTACAGGCCTTATGATTATGATACAACACAAAACTATATAGAGGTCATATAATGCAAGAGACCATTTGGAGAAAACATGGCGATTCTTGTTTGAACTAAATTTCCCAGAGACCCATGGGGAATGACCCACCATCCTCAGTCACCTGACCATTTGGTGGAAGACTGACTGGAAGACTGATACCCCCGGTAAATACTGGCTTCCCCATTGTTTGCCCAATCTGCCAACCAATCTGCAATCCATGTGCTGCATCAGAAGGAGAAGGAAGTAAAAAAGCAACGAGAGACGTTTAAGTTTAACTACCAGAAGATGGGGAAGTTTAGCTAGAGATTGGAGAGAGCTAGGGATTTCTTTTATTTTGGAGTTTATTATTAACTCTGTACACTAAAAGTGCATTATTTTTTACCTTACTGCTGCATTCTGTGTGCCTGTCTTCCTACACCACCAGCCGTGTCACAATATTAATTAACTGAACAATTTAGTATTCTTAGAGCACTGAAATTATTCTGAATGTTCATGAACTACGGTGCTCCTAGAGTGTGACCTTTGTTCTAGTGGCAATAATGATCCATCCATTTTCTAAACCACTTTATCCAGGACAGGGTAACGGAGGATGTTGGGTGCAATGGATGCAAGGGCGGGATTGTGGAAATATTAAAAAAAAAACTACATATACTCATGCTTGCTCCTTAATTAATTGTTGAAACAGATGTCAGAACATTACTGACAATGTTTTTATGAAAAGGCAGCAACAGTGTTGGAACACTGTCAAGGGCAGTACTTTACCTGGTAGAAAGGGTGCTTCTTCACCTCCTCTGCTCCTGATGGTCCTGAGCCCAGCCTCTTTTTGGGATCTTTGATGAGGAGACGCTGAATCAGATCTTTGGCTAAGGGTCCTATTTCTGAAGGAAATGGTGGCTCACTTCTTAATATTCTCCTGTAAGGCAAAAAAACTAGGAATTATTCATACTACATATACCTTACTGTTGCATAGTATTTTTCATTGAAAAGGATCTCTGCAGATGAAGGAGTAGAAGGAGCAGACTCTCTTCATCCACAACAAAAGTAAAGCTGGTAACAGCCTGGGTTGGCACAAAGCTGAGGGAATTACTTCACCAATTAAATGACATGGGAGAATCAATGAGACCTGACAAAGAGAGCTTAAACTGGAATTTAGCCGGGGCTCCAGAATGAGTTTCAGTTCTGTTCTCAAACACTGCCATGACATCTTCAATGAAATTCTACTGGTAGCTCTACTTAGTGTCTCACTCAAAAGCTAGTACCTCCCACAGCAGAGTTTTTTTTCGCCATAATTAGATATGGGCTTGGAAGAGGGCAGTGATGGAAAGTCTGGCTGTAATATATAGTATGCACAATGAAGTATAGTATGTTAAAAAAAAACATGGTTTACACACTGCAAACCTCTTACTTCGATATCTCTGTCTGCGAGTTCTTCTCTCCGTCCACAGTGAAGGGGGATGCCCCGGTCATCAGCTCGTACATGAGGACACCGAGACTCCACCAGTCCACAGCCTGGACTCAGGCACGTCAAGACACGCAGATCAGAAACAATGGAAACTCTATGTACAGTAGCTTTATCATTACAGTATGGTAAAAACATTTTTAAACTAAATGTCTCTAAATTTGTGCAGTTTGTACAGGAGAGAGAGTACGTTTGTCATTTCTATAAATCAGAGGTGTCAAACTGATGCCTAGTGTCCTGCAATGGTTGCCTGGTGCCTGTGCCAACCAGAATTGTCAATTTATCAATTACTATAATTATTCACTTATTTGGACACGTATAGAACATTTCTCTGGATCTTTTACAGTTGGAAAAACATCCACTTCATTAAAAGTTAACTATTAAAAACTTTGGAATCAGGTTAGAAGATTACAATCACGCAGTTAAATATTATATAACAGCTATATTTCAACACCTCTTTCCTACAGGTTCTGTTCGCCCTGTACTCATAGCCAGATTATCCTTCCCCCAACTAAATGAGTTCACACTGAAACAACATTTCAGACAGCTCATTGACATAATGTGGGGATAGTCTGAAGAGACAGCAAGCCGTTTGTGTACTTCTAAAACTCTTCGATCCTTCCCTTGGGGAAAAAAAAAGCTCCTTGCTGTATCTTCATGGCAAGGAAATTAAAAACATTGCAAAGCAAAATGATTTTCTCAGCCTGAACACAGAAGAGCCCAGTGTGACTCTGCTGTGAATGACATGCTTTTCATTTTTTCTCAAACAGAGCAGGTCTCCAGTGTTGGGAGACGTGCTGTACTGTACCTTGTCATGGCCAGTGTCTCCTCCTCTGACGATCTCTGGGGCCATGTATTCAATAGTGCCACAGAAGGAGAAGGCCCTCTCGTTCTGGAAAACCAACATCAGCATAAGAAAACCCCTGACTTTATCTCTGCACATTTCCAAGTCACTATAGCACCGGATAAAAGTATGAAAAAACTATACATATTCAATTAACCAATTTAATAAAAGCATTTGTATTGCGATCCAGAAGCATACAATTCTATTTGCACACAATCGCAGCAGATACAAAACTAAAGAAAATCTTTCATTGTTATTTGTGTTGCTAAAACAGAAAGCAATTTTGTGCTATTACTGTATATGATTGGCACACTTCCTTAGAAAAAGGGAAAACTAATTCTTCAAAATATTTTTGCTCAGACAGACTCTTATATTAGTCTTCTTGAAGATTTATGTATTAGTTTCTTATTGAGGAAAAAAGTAAGTAAATCACTGAGAATCTTTAGACAGACATTTTAATTGTTTTCTGATAAAAGACTACCTCATAGCATTATATGGTAACAAAATAGCTAATATGATCAAAGACTCATCTTCTCCTGGCATTTTGTTAATATCTTCAAATACACAATGCATCTATTTTTGTTTTTAGATCATCAAGCGTTCTGACTCTTGCAAAGTGATTTAGCTGTACACAATAAAATGTGCTTTTAGCAGTCTCTTATGAAACCTTTCATGAGCCCAGGCTAACATCCTGGCTTCTTTCAAGAAACAGTTGAATGTGATCCCTGGATCAATCCTTAGCTGCTAACTACCAAACTGGCTAGATGGGCCTCCTCTCATTTGTAACTTTTCTGGTTATCATGTATGCTTAGATATGTACTTTTCTGTCTTCTTGTGACAAAACTGTTTAAAATATAAAAGTATAAATTAGCTTTCTACTTTGGGTAACATTCAATCCATTGCACTCACCTCATCAACCAGAAACTCTTTGCTGAGACCGAAGTCTGTGAGAACAACGTGGCCATTGCTGTCCAAGAGAATATTTTCCAGCTTGATGTCTCGATAGATAATACCCAGCTGAAGAGGGCAGAAAGCGGATTTTCAGAGTCGTTTTCAGAACAAATTACCAGGTCAAATTTTTCATTGCCAAGTAGTAGAAATCCTTGGATTGGAGTTGGATGAATGAAAGGATTAGTGGCAACGTTAGATGTCCTTGACACCTACCTATTTACGGGATCGCAAATTGTGAATGTTTAGTATTATGCATTAGGGAAAATGAATATAAGCAAAGTCAATTCTGGCTTACGCATCCTTAACAGCTAAGTGCAATGCATGTCTGCACTATGCACTTTTTGCATGGTCTATCATGGGTTTTTTTCACTACTATATATTTATTGTTTTGGCTGTATTATTTATTATGTCGTAGTGTACTATCTACATTGTGTGGTGTTGTCTGTTGCGTCATCTGCTGTACTGTGTATGTCCTAGAGATCAGCATGAATACGAATTCCAATTTACATGTACATACAGTATGGCAATAAACTCTTCTACTGTTTACTCTACTAAGATTGCAGGAAATTAGGATGCATGTGGAAAAAAAACATTTTATTGGGGAAGACCTATCATACTGTATATGGTCAGGGCAAAGCAGAACAGAGTTAATTTTAATGAACTTAGCAGTACGTGTCCAATCCGGTTTTCCTAACGGCCACAACTGCAAACATGCTAAGCTGCTTGGTGGAACAAAAAAAAAACTGGTCATTGTATCTCTTGTGGGGAATGACCTTCTAAAAGTTCATCAACACTTGTGAAGTTCTCTGTTCTTTCATGGCCATTTCAACAAATTACTCAGGCGCCAGCCACTGACCTCTCCCAGTGTCCTCATTAGGGAAAGGGAAATCAGTAGGGAAATCTGAATTTCCCTACGGGATTAATAAAGTATTATCTATCTATCTATTACACTTGAGCCCGTACATCTATGGGACATATCTGGAGATTCTGAGTAGAAATTCTCCAATTATGCAGGAAGTTATTTTCAAAAGCACCAGCTTCAGATTACTTGACAAAAGTTCGGCATCTGCTGTTGATTTCTGAATGCAGAGTTTTAAGGGAACTATTGGCAAAAAGTATAGTTCATCCTATTTTTTTAAGTACAAGTATTTAATATCCTATATCCTATGAGCACTAAATAAGAAAGAATACAAATAGCAGGCCATTCAGCCCATGAGGCTCATATGATTGCTTGTAGTCAACTGATCTGAGATTCTTGCCTAGTGTTCCTTGTAAATAAAAATGTAAAGCTCACAAACAAAAGAAGGCGGTTCACTCTCAAAAAATAATATACCTGAACTAGCATATATGTCACTAAAAATACAGTAGAATTACAGCAGAGGACAGAGCTCATCTGACAAAGAAATCACCAAAACAGAACAAACGACTTTAATGACCTAAAAAGTGGCAGATTTTATAGCTGATAAATCTCCTGGAATCTCAAAAACAAACCCATTTCTAAGTAAGCGGGGTACTTGAACTCATAACTAATCAGGGGACTGCAGCAGATCAAGAGCAGTTGATCACTTTCGTGCCTTTACACCAGAACAGGAAAGAATCCACTCCATTAGCAATGCAGCGAACCGCAGAGCCCTGGCGCGCCGAAGTTCTAGTGAAGGCTAGGTGCTCTTACCTTATGGAGATGCTCCAGTGCCAGCACTATCTCTCCACTATACAGGGCCACTTCAGGCTCTTTGAATCGTTCTCTTTGGGACAGGTGTGTGAAGAGTTCTCCCCCGTTCACGTAGTCTGCAAGGCAACATTAACAACTCAACTTCCCTCTTTTACATGCGGCTCTGAAAACCCACCTACAACAAAAACGTTTTCCTAGTCCACTTGTGTGCATTTTTTTTTCATTTCGTTGGTCAATGGACAACTGCTTCCAACACGCCCTTACAGAGATTAAAAGGAGTGTCTTGAACCTACGACACAATACTGAGACCCCAGCAGGTTGATGGCAACCCAGGTCACACTTTCCCAGCACAGACATTTTCTTTTTTTTTCAGCGGTGTCCAGTGAGTGTTCAGGGAAGTTAACAACCCAGCAGGTTGATGTTCATTGGACGTTTCATTTCAATCTATGCTTCGCAAAGAAAAATAACATAATGCAAGGATTCCGATCAACTGAGCAAGTCATTCTGCACCTAACATTCAAAGTGAGATCTAAGCTATTTAATCGAAAGCAGCATCTGCTCAAAATATCAAAATGAAAATAATGTTAGTTTTTTTTTACCTCTCTGCTGGTTACTTCTTTCTCAGTAAGACATGAACTGTCCACCCTAACATAGCTGATGATGGAAGATTTCAGAGGATACAGAATTTAATATAAAAGCTTATTTTTGAAAGCAGTAAGTCCTGCAGTGTTAAAATTATACAGAGGTCAGAAATTAGGAAGATAACTGTTAAAACTAGTTAGGATGGAGAAACTGTACATTATATCTAAGAAATGAAAATGAAAAGCTCCTGCAAGTGGCATGACTATGATTTTATGACAGCATGTGATATATGGTGTGTAGGGAGTTAGACATGGGGTGCAGTTTTTAGGAATGGAATGCTAAAACAAAAAGTGTTCTGACAGCACACAAGATACAGGGTGCATACCCTTAATTTGATGTTGTATATAGATTCAGGAAATCAATCCATAAAAGAGCACTATTAAATTCCTACAATACAATCCTGAGCATAACTGTTAAGTCTCCATGTAGATCTCTCATAACTGGACATAGGAAGAGGAATGAAGCACTAGCATGTGGAGATCTACCTGAACTTTAGATCTGAAATTCTATTGTTACCATTGCTAAATGCAAGACGATTAAAAGAAAAAAGCTGTTAGATACTGGTCAGGCAATGCTCAGGCATAATGAGAAGAGCACTGCTGATCTGCGAGAAATTAGGCAGTTTTACTAAAGGGAACTGAAGTTCAAAAACTAGAAGTTTTCATTTAATCTGGGCTTCAGATCAGTCATTGCTCCAGTTAATTCAAACCAGAGAAAGGGGATGACGTGCTGCAGTTACAGACAAGAAGTTATTTTCACTTAAAAACATTATGTGAGTAGAAGTCTCATCTGTGTGAATCCTATCTGGTTCTTGTGTCACATACAGTAAGAGCTGATATTTCACTCTGTCTCTGCAGGGAGGACCATTCTGATTCTCTCTGTTGTTGCCACTCAAGCCACTTGGTCTCGTTTTTTAGATTTGCAGCCACCCGTCACATGACACTACAACACCCTAAACGTCATTATTATACACTGTTCAAATGGAGACGATCTGAAAGAACTAAAAAGCAAATCCCTTGCATTTGTGCTCACAAGAGAAAATGACATGCAGAAATAGAGTGCCAAACATAAAAAACTGGATTTTTCTCCCAGGTATAAGGGACACGATATGGCATGGTGGGGTGGTGTTTAGCTCTGGTGCCTCAGCGAAGCTGTCCCATCCAGGACGTAGTCCTGACTTGTGCACTATCGGCGCAAACCGACCGTCACTGAGAACAAGGGGCATTCTAGGGATGGACAGGTGGATGGATAAGAGACAGCAGCCCAGATGGGGGGTCAGACAGGCCAGCGTGTCGGAGCAGAGCCGTACCCAGGATGAGGTGCAGCTTGGTGTCGGTCTGGAAGGCGTAGTGGAGGGTGACCAGGAACGGTGATTGCCGGATGTGCTCCAACACCTGCCGCTCTGTCCTCGTGTGCTCTGCGGTCTTGGCCTTCTGGATGATCGTGGCCTTCTTCAGAACTTTCATGGCGTACAGCTTGCCTGCGTCATGGCCGCTGACCTTCCTCACGAGGAACACCTTCCCGTAGGCTGGAGGAGAAACGAGGAAAAGATGGGTTACAGATTATAATATAACAGTGCCAATACCAGCACTATCGTTCAAAAGAGTAAGGAGTGCAAAAGAATGAGGCACTGGGAAAAATCACATCGACAAGCTACAGGTATACTATCTCAAATTTCCAGTCATTACTCTACAGTACTGTCACTGATCACAGCAACCTATTTGTTGAGATCTTAAACCCAGAGCAGTGCAGATCTTACCCTAAAGATTGATCATTGTGAACAAACAGTACCTGTAAGGAGAGAACAGCCTGGGTGATGAAGCAATACCATCAGAATTGACTGCAATTCATTAAAAAGAGACCACTATCCAGTAGCACTGTGGGAGACTGAATCCACAAACTGTGCTCTCACCATGGGTTCCACGATCAGAAATATTCATTGGTCAAAGAATCTCTGTCAAAGGTAGATGACAACAGGCTGTTTTATGAACACAAAAAAAGAAGGAACACCCTGATTCTGCAATGGGAACAATGGTTTTAAACCAAGCCAATTGAAAACATTCTAACTTCACACAATAATGCACAGAATCCAAGGAAAAAATGAACAGAATATAAGCAGCAACTGTTAACTTGCCTCTTCATCTCTTCCCAGCAAGCGAGCAAATGCAATATGAAGTAAGTGACTAAAACTACACAGTATCTCCTCAAATAAATATCTTTAAATCCAAAAAACATGCAAAGGATCAAACCATTGAGCAGGAGAAACAAGTTTCTTCATACGTGTACTACATTTATTAATCTATTAAGAAAACCTCAGAGTAGTGAAAACTACTGATTTCACAACTGCCAACAATAGCTAGGAGATTGAAAAGAGTACAAATACAGGAATATGTATATGCTTAACAGGAAGAGGCTTGGAGAGTAATTTCAGATCTAGTTAAGACTTCCTCTTTCAAGAAAAGGGAAATAAAATTTTGCAATGACTTGGCTGAGAGATGAGTGTTAAATGAGGCCTTCTGTTTATTTTCTGTAATCCGGCTACACTCCAAGAGATGCCACTAAGAGCTACTTCCCTGCGGAACAGATTGGAAGGGGGAGCTGAACAACGAGTCGCAATGCTGCTTCCCATCTCCCTTTCCAGAGGAAACCTCTTTCCCTGCCCGTTATATCAGTAGGGACCTACGCCTCAAATGGATCTCAAAGTAATAACACTACTTATACCAATTTGCAAACAAAAACTGGACTTCGCATCAGATTAAATTAAAACTTTATCCCACAAACCAGTGACAAAGTAGCAGTGCCTTTTCTGCTTTCCAGAAGTTAGCAGCATTTTAAGTCGCAGCTTCCCAGTTGATTTGAAACCCATCCAGCACCAGGCTAGTAAACTGTGAATGGTGAGCGGGGCAAAAGTTTGATTTGATTGGGGCTATGGGTGGCAAAATCTTGCAGAAAAATGTTTCTGCTTTACAAGAATACAAAATAATTACAAAAACCAATAAGAAGAAGTAAGCCTGTTATCAGATGGGGCTGAAAATGCTGCTTAAATGCAATTCATCTCATGTCTTCCATTTTTCCTTTTTCTGTGTTTTAAAATTAATGGTGGAGCTGCCTCAAATGGGCCAGATGAGGACCGCAGCTCCCACAGTCCTCCTATAACAGCCGACACCACTCCAAGGAGCGAAGGGCAGCAGGGGATTACAACACAGGAAGGGAATTATATGAAGGAATGGTCCTGTGGTTTGGCGTGCTTGTTGGAGAAGAGCCATGACAGCCAGGGTGTGCTGGTAAAAGAACAACACTGGTGAAAGGAAAGTTTTGTTGTTGTTCGTTTTGTGTATAGCAATAGCATTTGTTTGTAGAGTCTAGCTGCCCAACTGCTAGTGAGGGAACCTGAAGAGTTCAGCTAGAGCCCCTAACACCAAGGAAACTTTAGAATACCACACAAAATAAATAGATTACACTGTTCTGGTGAACACAATTTTATTGTAATACATTTCATTTAAAATAGAAGCAACTTGGGACTTGAGCAGGACAGATGTTAATGCTGTAGCAGTGAAGGAATGAAATCTCTTTCGATATTCTTCTGTCCACTTTGTCTTGGCTGAAGATGGATCTCAGTTTTTGCAAGACCACATACCAGGTTTAATCACATTAATGCTACATCACGCATATCCCTCAGCTAAGCTGAAAAATCTCCCATTCTTATTAAGCCATGACTGACGCACATAAGGTACTGCTCTTCTTCCTCCATTGTTGCGCTACTTTTCTAAACTTCACAGTTGGATCCAAGGGTTGCCAGAGTTTAGGGATCGCCATGGTGAGAGCCTTTGTTTTGAAATCCAAGCTGATCGAAACGTGAAACATGACATTTAAAAATGAGAACTTCACACCTAAGAATTTTAAAGAACTAGAAGAACTGTCCTCAAACAGCGGCCTCTCCAATTCAGCCATGATCAGACAACATATTTGAACCTCATTATGACATTGTAGGTTATAAAGCTGACTGACTTGTATATGATGTATGAAGACAAGTTATCCATCTCCCAACTCAACTCATCTCTCAACTCAGGCATGGTTAATTGTTCCCCACCATTTCTGCCAATGACTGGGCACAATTTCCTCAGTTCTCCCAGGGCAATGATTCCATCAGATGCTGGATTTGTAACAAATCCTGTTTCAGGTACGTTATTTCCATTTTGTGGGTCTTCCATTGACATCGTCTTCATTCAGTGTAAGGCCTTCACCCAACCAGCTCTCCAAGTTGGAGGATCTGTGATTGCCTTGGTTCTTGCAGGGGAAAACAGCTCCGATTTTCTGACTGTGAGCTCAGTTTTATTGTTTTTAAATGTACTTTTACTACAAGACGCATCTAGATGATCATCTTTGGTTAAACCCCCAATTCCACTGAGAGGACCTGTTAAATCAGAGAATAAATAAGATTCTGTGAGCAAGTAGCAGCAAACTGGCCACGTAGCCTATTTTATCAAGTCACTACAACAACCTAAGACTTTGACATATGGATTATACCATAATGCTAAAGGTAAGCTAAGCCTCTAAATTGATGGTGATTAAACCCACCCTGTTACTTTTGCTATATGACGGAAATTTCCTTATGTCCATAATCAGATTAATCTCAAGTCTCCTACATGTCTCAACCTTTACTTTGTCTCTGGCTGTCTAATAAACTTGAATCAAGCTAAATGTCTTGCACGAACAGATTTTTGTTAGTTAATAACTGGGAAGTGCTTTAAAAATTCCAAACTGGGGACTCTTTTTCACATAAAGAATTGTAGAAATTTGAAACAAGCTATCCAGCCCTTTTCTTGAAGCCAATACTACTGATTCTTTCAAGAAGCAGTTGGATGAGATTCTCAGATCAATTAGCTACAAGCGACCAAACAAGTTAGATGGACCAAATAGCGTACCGTTATTTGTTACCATTCATTCTATAGGTTATGACATGCCCTGCTGTTGTGACATTTATAAATCAAACTGAACATTAAATTGTTGAGCTCATCGTGGAGTTTTATTAGCTAATCTGAGAAAGGGTCATTTGTATAAAATCATACAAAACAAATCCAATCTCTTTCCGTTTTTTAAAAAACTGTTTTGGATTTTTCTTTTCATACCCATCCAATCTGGAATCGCCAATTATTTGTTTCGAAATGGATAAACATTTGGCAAATAATTCCTGTGCTGTACGGGATACATGCTCTCTGGACCTGCCTAACAAACCATTCACCTCTGATGGGAGAAGCGATGCATCTCTCACTGGCATCTGCAGACACACAGGGGTGGCACAAGCCACTGTTTCACCAAGAGTCCAGCAAATCTGGACAGACTCGGCTCAACCTCACCACCACTGACTGGAGAATCATGGCACAGCTGGCTCATAGCACTGAACCAGCCTCGAACCTACAATGTCTGGGCTCCACCTGCACCTCTAGACAGCAATTTATTGGCTGAGCCAATCAGGACCCCAACTCTTTCATGTTGCAGTAAAGAAGGGAAAAAATCAGAAAGCAAGGACCTTGAAGACTTGATTGTTTATTGTTCTAATAACATCACAGTAAATTATGTTATGCCCTATCATGGTGCATTTAAGGGCAGCTGTGTGGAGCAGTGGCCAGGATTCTGTACTTGTAACTGGAAGCTTGTTAAGTTCATATTCCAGGTGAGAGACTGCTGTCGTAACCCTAAGAAAGGTATTTCACCCAAATCACTCCAGTAAAATTACCCAGCTGTATTAATGGGTGCAAATGAAAGTTGCTTTAGATAAAATATGTCAGCCAGACAAAATAATTCACAAAAAAGACAAGTATCCTTTTCAACTCCAAATTTTTTTAACAAAAATACCAGTTAAATAGATTCTGGAGGCAAAATGGAGAAAATTAATAAAAACAAAAATACTCACCTGAAAATACATGAAGGTTTAAGGTGTGTTCTCTTAAGTCTTCTCCCAGAGGGAATCTCTGAAGTACAGAAGCATTCAAGACTGCCGGTAGGAACTGATTACACACTTTTACTTACATCTTAAAAACAAAAGCTCTCTGTCTGGTTTTCAGGTGAGGTCAAGCAGCACACTGGGTTGTCAAGATTAGCAGCACGGTTTGAGGATTTTTTCAGTTCTGAAAACATGAAGTCTACTGCAAGGGAGACAAACTTCAGTTCTCAAGGGCCTCCGTCCAGCAGGGTTTCTAGATCTCTTTGAATCTCCAGCATCTGAAGAACAGAAGTCTTGAACTTCTCCAAATAATGAGCTAGATTAGGTAATTAAGGGCTCAGGTGGAAGGAAGACCAGAACTGAAGTTGTGCCTCCCTGGTGTTAATGGCTGTATTCACCCCATTTCTGGAGCAAAATTCCACTGAGAAAAGTATATTTTGGAAAGGTATCCAGACGATGGATACCAGGTTCTGCTTCTACGGCAAACATTCCCCTCACACTTCACATGCCGAAATGTGAACACAAGCCAAGTTAGGACATGTCTTTCCCACACGACCCAATTCACATGTGTAGGTTGTGCTTTTTTTCCCCATTTTTAAAATATTGTTTTCAGGACTGTGCTGTTGCAGATATAGTTTGATTATACACACACGTACATCAAAAAGACGGTTCAGTGAAAACCGTATAAATCAGTTTCAATTATCTCAACTAAGAATCCCGTAGCACCATTAAAGGCTGAGGTGACAAGTCATTGCCGACATGGTAAACGCCTTATTAGCAAAGATATTTTCACTGCTTGTGCAACAGTCAATATTACTGAAGTCCTTAAGGAATGCAGCTGCTTTCACAAACTGATAAGCCTGTAGAGTGTGGCTGTCTTTCACTCGGTGCCAACATATGTTTGAAGATTTCAGAGCAGATGGGAATGTGAGCCCGTTGAGTGGGAAGACAAGTCTGAAACTTGTCACCTTGGAAACGAACATGGTGATGGAAATGACCGTTAACTCCTTAGAGATCCCACAACATATGGAACAAAGATGTACAGAGTCGAGTATACCGTAAAAATGTTCTTCCAGCTTTAACCAAGACAAACCATATTCCTTGGTTCTCCCTTTATTTGGGTAAGAGTGAAACCTGTGATGCACTCCACCTCTGAAAGCGTAATTATCCACATTAATACACGTATGTACAAGGGAAATTGTATGTATAAAACACAATGGCAAAGGATTTAGGTGCAGACTATCAACGTGCGTCACAAGCACTTCTAAAAAACACCAGAATATGTATTGTATAGTTATTACAATTATGCTGACAAAGCCATTAAGCTGAAGTGACCCTGTGGAGAGGGAACGAACTTTCTGTACTCACCCTGTATGTCGTGCAAAAGCACATAACAGGGTACTGAAAGTACAGTACGTGGTGTGGCTGCTGACTTCTGCCCAGCCGGTATTTAGAAGTTAGTGAGGGAAAAGTAGCAGAGGTTCAGATTACTTCACCTCGACTAACCCTACCCCTAGAATAAAGCCTGGTCTGTTTGTCATGCAGAACAGCGAACTGTTGGTTGACTGGCATTCATAATGTCTCTTTTCAGATTCAAATGATCTGACAGGTTCATCCTGCCCATTAAAAGCCAATGTGGAAGTTTAATTTTAAAACAAAAGCAGAATTAACTAATAATATTGGGCATTTGATTTGGTTGATATTTTGAAGATTTCTTATGTGTGGCTTTTGATACCTGGCATGAAGGGGAACATGTAAGCAGTTTCTAGTCTACTAGGCCATGGAAGAACGCGATGCAGAATTCAGTGATGAAACTGCTGGTATGAGAAACACAACAGAAAATGAGCACTTGTGCAGCACCTAGTCCACAAATGTAATGGTCAGACAAGACACTGACCTTTTAGCTCCGCATTGACACGACAGCGGGAATACCTGTATTGTCATGCGTGATCAAATTCACCTCACGTGAACCTGAGCGCTCAGACAGACCGCATTTTAAACCTTGCCCCATCACTTCTTTTTTTCCTCCAAATCTTCTACTGCCCCCCTTTTCTGTTGGTGGTCAAGGCCAGTTTGCTTTAGGACAGGGATAACTGCATTGTAACACAGAGTAACCCTCAACAGATACACAGAAAAGCATCCCAGCAAACATACTTGTCAAGACCTCTTCACGTGGATTCTGTTCCTACATACTGACCAGGACTGCCGGCCTCTTTCTCAGAAAGCACTCCTGCACTGGTCCTGCATTACACCCCACTCATTATTTGCCAGATCTTTACCCGCTTCCAGAACAAACATGAGCACGTGGTCATTAGGGTCTACTACACACTGTACGGACCCCGCTTAGAAAAAGAGAGCATTGGAACAGAGACGACTCACCTCCAGTACCAAGCACCTTGAGCAGTTCGAAATTCTCGATTCCCACTTTCTCCGCATGGCCCGTCAGGTTCGCTGGAAAAGAAAAGCCAGACGTTGGTCAAGCAGGAAAGCTCAATCGGGCTTCCTCACTCGCATGTGGTCTGAGAAACAGCAATATGTGCAGCCCCAGCCACTTACAGCCTTCTTGCAACACATACAGTGCAACTACACTACGCACGGCTAACTATTGTAAAAATGAATCGTTACCATTTTGTAGATACAGAAGCAACTCATTTTCCATGTTAGATGACTGCAATTCCCTGACCCAGTAAGCACTGACAGTCTACACTATCATTAGGAGAGATAAAAGCACATGGTTAAGCTGCTTATGTGAAGCTTTTACTGTAATGTCTCTCTCTCTCTCAATGGGTTACAACTAGATTCGAGCAATCGGAAGTAACCGGGAATTAAGTGAAGGGCAGATGAAGGCAGGGGCAGCCATGGAGAAATATACATTTTGGGAACCCTAATCTGCATGCTGGTCAATCAAGGAGACGTTCTCCCTGCCTGGTAATTTACTTTAAGTAAATGCAATATGAGCTTGTAGAAGAAGCACAGCCACCTGCTGCTATTGTCCTGTTCTGCTACAGTAAATCCCCAGTCTAAACACTGCTTAGATTCCTCAGTGGTCTCCCATTAACAGACAACTTCCCTGGCCTAACAATAAAGCCAGTGCAGTACAGACAGAACTGAAACGGAAGAAACAGAAATAGAAGTTGACTAATGCAGTTTACTTGTATGGATTACATTTAATACTGTTACAGGGTAATTTAAATGACAACAGGAGAATCATCTTCACACACTTGAGGAGACACCATTAAATATTAATTATCAGAAGCCTGGTTAAGGGTGATGCCTTATTATTTAGTAGTCGTTGTTCAACAAACGAATGCTGAAGATATGAAGCTCTATGTTCACGCCCACACGTCCCTACTGTTGGTAGGCAATTAATGAACAGCATCTTCAGCCAGGTACCCTCAAAGCAGCCAAGCGAACACTTCCCCTAATCACCAAAGGGTCTCGACTTAAGACTTCATTTGCACTCAAAAGCACGGACTGTGCGGAACCAGGAACTGTACCTCCAGATCAAATGAAAGGAAATGAAAAAGAGGAGCTGCCTGAGGGCAAATTGCAAAAGGCCCTCACTTCCTCTTGAGAAATGATCATGTGTGTGAAAATACACAGGATCACAGGGCAGGAGACGGCTCTGGAAGGGCCTAAGAGAATGCCTCCAACAGTCACACGGCACTCTTCTCCCTGACACATGCTTTCTGCACCTCCAACCTGCCATCATCAGTCAAGACTTCCGATACCTCCGGTACCTGGCCACGGACCTCCTAATCGCCGCCGCTGTACATTCATCGTATATAAAATATACAGTGGGCGGTGCGGTGGCACTGTGGCTAAGGATCTGCACCTGCGGCCGGCAGAGGAATCCTAGTCGGTGGGCCCCTGAGCAAGGCCCTTAACCCCAACTGCTCCAGGGGCACCGTATAAATGGCTGACCCTGCGCTCTGACCCCAAGCCTCTCTCCCTGTCTGTGTGTCTCATGGAGAGCAAGCTGGGGTATGCAAAAAGACGAATTCCTAATGCAAGAAATTGTATATGGCTGATAAAGTGATCTTTTCTTAAATGCCTTCGTTAACATAATAACATATTATTTGACAATGAGACCATCGTCAATTTCCGCCTGGAATGATGTCCCCTCAAACATTTTGTAATATCTCTGGAAGTTAATACAGTATAAGCCTGGTTGATGGGTTAAATTCATACAGGACCGAGTGGTCACTGATCACAAGCTTAAACACATCTGGGAAACAGGGCTCAGACTTAAATTTCTAGCAAGTTTCATTGTAAACACCCCCGGGTGCAGCACACAAGAAAAAACAGGAAAGATCTGGGGTTCTTGTGCTATATAACTGTGTAAGAATTTAAATCACCGTGATATGAAGCTTGACAAGGATGTACCACTACCCCTAGTGCCTTCTTTGCTTTAGCCTGACCTAAAAACCACCTGAGCACAGCCACCCAGGAGATCCCAACTCATTTCGCATGTCACAGCAAGTGGATTTTCCAGGAACAGCATTAATACAGACCGGGGGTCAGATTAAAGTCTGCGACCTGTATCACTTCTAAAAATATTTTCTGTCCCTTGTCGTTTCCTCACAGCGATAATCTGGAACAAGACCCAGGTTCAATAAGAACTTGAATCCATCAGGCAAATGCGAGTCGTCACTCATTTTAACACCTCTACTCACACCCATTAAAAAACTGATGATAATCTTTTCATAAACATGCTGTTCTGCTGAGACTACTGTGAGATCTGATCCTGACTTCTCATGTTGTTTGACTTTAACATGAAGGCCTACTGTTGCTTGAATGTCGCAATGACAAGACCACTGAGGTCACAAATGTGGCTCAAATTCAGTTTGTTAAACAGGAAGAAAGATTTTCACCACTCGCTTCACCTTTACAAAATTGAGGTGTTTCATCTGTTCTCATTTGTGACATCGACAGGAGACAATACAAAAGAAGTCAATAAAACACCCGAAATGAATCATGCAATCTCAAAAGAAATAGCAGCAGAAATTCAACATATGATTGCTGACTTCAAAGCCATTAACTGTACTCATTTTATTCTGCATTCACTTAACTTGCACTGTAAAGTGCTGCTTTTCAATTTATGCTGCTTTCACGAATATACTCATTTAACATCTCGTTTTTCTGACACGCTTAGATCTCACTGTTTTTTGTATGGTCTACCTTATGTGTATTCAAGTAAAATACGTATTCTCTTCATGGCTGTATTTTATGGTTAAGGGTCTGATGAAGAATGGCAGCACAGAGGCAGAGTGGTTAGCATTGCTGCCTTGCAGGACTGGGGGACTGGGATCAATTCTGGACCTGGGGTGCCATCTAGATGGAGTTCGTATGCTCTCCCTGTGATTTTCCTAGTCCAAAGACATGCTGGCAAGTTAATTGGCTTCTGGGAAAATGGACCCTAATGTGGGGGTGTGCATGTCAGTGTTCGTGTCTCTGTGTGCCTGCGATGCATCCCACCTTGTGCCCCTTGATTGCCAGGATAAGTTCCATCTGCCCCGTGACCCTATATTGGATAAAGCAGTTAAAAGATGGGAGAAACTCTACCTTCAGCATTGTGCAGTTTTCATCCTCTATAGCACTTCTACCGAAATCTTTGCATCACACTGCGCCCAGCAGCTAGGATCAATCGCTGCTGAAGCAGACACACTAGCCTCCCCTCCTTCTGAATCTGTCACACACTGGCAGAAGTGACAGACCCAGACGGAGCAATAGTGGGACACAGCTGATCACTAGAGGGAGACTCACTTGAGAGTGGGCGCAGTGCTTACTTACAAATTCCTCTTCTAAACGCAGACTTCTCATTTGCAAAGTTCACATTGCAGCTTGGGATGGGAATGCCTAAGTTCATTTAATTCTTCCTTTAAGCCGGCTTCCTTCCAGGAAGAAGAATGCCTTACACACTTTAAAATAATGGAATTTGCATTAATCTTGCTGGCAGACACTCCTTTTTGCATATTTGTGAGGTCAGAGGCTGTACCAGTATGACCAACATGCTTACTTCAATGCACACGTGTATTCCACTGGGTTCTCCATACATCCAATTACAATTTCATGTGGAAAAAGCTCAACCTGACAGGATGGCGAGCTGTGAAAGTAATTCAAGAAGGAGTGAAAAGGCAAAAATAAAACCCCAGTGCCAGCAAAGAACAAGGCATGCTTTAATTTACTAAAAAAATATCACAGAACAAACAGTTTCTTCTACTGAAGCAGAATAAGCTATTATATCTTTGCTTCAGGTCATAATTACTAACTGAACAAAAGCGGTCATACAGAGTTCCAACAAAGAGCACAGAGCTGAGCCCATTTCCATTTTTGTTTTCTTGTGAGCTTTACAAAATGCGCCTTTCTTCTGGGCTCGGATTGCTTATTAATTAATAAACACTGTGCAAGCACCAAAGTACACAAACACATTAGCTGCCAGTATCTGCAGTGACAACAGCCGCAGGACACTTCAGAGCCAGCTCAAGCCTCTGCTGCAGCAGCGCGCTTTTTCGAACGAAAAGGAAAGTAACTGCACTTACTTGTCAGCGGCTCACTGAAAAAGTGAGCCATCTGAGCCCCGTATTTTAAACGCTGACAATGCAGGTATAGCAGAAATACAAAGACAACAGAGTGCAGTGACAGCTGTGGTGGTATTCAGGCAGGACTCTTCATCCTGTGCTGCCTCTCACTACAGAGCTCTGTTCCACAGCACTATCGGATGTGGGTGCCCTCTTCCTCTCTTGAGCTCAGAAGTGCTGATTAGAACTTTCTCTCTCACATGAGGTTAACTTCAACTGCGAGCAGCTCAGTGGAGACCCAGGGAGATAATACAACAACAAGCAACCTATGGCATGCCCCAAATCATGAGGGCCACGGGACAAATGACAGCTAAAATTCCTTTTAATTTAAAAAAAATTGGCCAACTCTTGATCTTACCAACAATATTCAAGGTCAGTGGACTACTGTGGATCTGTAGCAGCTCCTCCGATGGCACTTTTAGTCCAAGGTGCTTACGGTCTTGCATCAAGAGCAAGAAAGGACCACCTCCCTCACACACCTGCTCAGCAGCTTCCGTCTGAGGAGCAGTCGAGTCCAGAGGGCTTCAAAAACCCCATCTCGCAAATTCAATTATTTCTGACTGAAGTCTACCCAGGTTTTAAGGGGGAACACAAAAGACTTATCACCAGGTGAAAAAAAGACATCAGCAGTTTTTACATTCAAATCACGCATGCCACACAGATGGGAAAAAAAAATTCCTTGAGCACAGCTTTCTCTCACTATTGAATATTATGTAACCTTCACTAGAGTCGTGTTTTTAACTTCCAAATGCAATATTGCTGTCAGAAAAGAAACACGTACTACAGGGCAGTATATTCTTATGTGTCATTCATCAGCGAGTACAGGGTGGCGAACTGTGCTGCCAGGGAGCACCTAGATTCTGGTTTTCATTCCAATTTAAGCTCTCAGTCACCTTAATTGGCATTAATATGGCCATATTTTTTCAAGGCCTTTAAAATCCACTCGGTTCTAAGGTCAAAAGCAGAGATTAAACTCAGGCTTGGATATATACAGTATAGTTAAAAGCATGAATTTAAATTAGTAGTACCACATTCAGAGTACCTTGTGCAGCTTTGGTCACTACATTACAAAAATATATTGTTACTCTGAAACCAGTCCTGTACTGATAGGCTTAAAGAAGAGTCTCTTTTCAGTCTTGAACAGAGGAAAATACTCTAAATTGTCAAAGGTAACAGACATCTTCAGAATCAACAGTGAAACACAATCCAGATGATAAGGGGAAGAGCATTCAAAACCAAGAGCGGGAGATACTCCCACCACCTTTGTGTACAGAAGGGTGGAATAAGTTACCCAGTCTCGTTCCTGGGACCGATACCCGAGTGGCTTCCTTTAAGAAACAGCTGGATGAGAGCCTTGGATCAATCAGCAATTAAAGCCAAATTAATAAAAGGGGCTGAATGTCTTCCCTCATTTGTAAACTTGCATGTTAATACTGAAAGAAGCATTGAGGTGTTCCAGTTAATTAAATGATCAGGTCAAATTCAGCTCATGTGAAGCAAAATACAAAAGGCCCTGCCGTCCTCCCAGCAGCTAAGATCGAGCGCTGTGCACTGAGCTGACATCAGTATAAATCAGTGCTCCGTCTTCTCATAACACGCCTAATTACACAGCTCCCGAGCTTATGAAACTACTGCCGACTGATTCCCAATTGAGCTACATCTTAACTGTACTCACACACCATCCAGCTGCTTGCTAGCACCTCTGCACCAGCACAGGTTAAGTAGACGAGGCAGTCATTGGCTTGTAAGGGATCCTGTGCATCCTACAGCGGTGCGGCACAGGGGGATCTTGCCTGAGACAGGCCTGACATGGGGAAGCACAGGCTGGTAAAGAAGAGAGCTGCAAACAAGGCCAAGCTATTCCAGCTCTGAGAATCGAACGCACCCGGCGTCAAGTGGGCCAATCAAAAGCACTCCCCCGGCTACAAAGTCAAACTGTTTCCCTTTCTACTCCTGAATAAACACAGCTCACTCATTGTGATGGGTACAGAAACAGCTCAATTTAATTACCCATGATGATATCGCGCTGCCCAAGGGACATTTTTAATGCACTGGCAAACTGTACTGCTGCTTGTAGTCTGGGCTTCGAGACTGCAGTTGGAATTTATGTGGAGGGTTTTATTTCACTGAACTATTTTCTCTGAGGATTCTAAATGAAATCTCTGAGGACTGCAAACTAAATTTGCAGGAGAAGGCAGACACAATATTCAGAATTTTAAGGTTTTGATCCACAGAACATTTTTTATGGCTCATACATAATATACTATAAAGGCTTGTATAATTCTTTTTCATAAATTGTACTATTCATTTTTGTGGTGTATTTTTCAGGAAACCGTTAAGATTAAGCAGGTTAAGTTTTATTTCCTGGGTTTTGGTTAAATGCTGGGGGGAGGGGGAGTATATACAGTAACAGTGCTGAGAAAGTCCTATTTTCATTGATGCCCTGGGATACTATGCACCTTGTTCTAACACCGAATTGCTTCACCCC
This sequence comes from Atractosteus spatula, assembly GCF_055471065.1. NCBI lineage: Eukaryota > Metazoa > Chordata > Actinopteri > Semionotiformes > Lepisosteidae > Atractosteus > Atractosteus spatula. The sequence goes on from NC_142714.1 coordinate 23,877,804, forward strand.
CAGAAAAGCCTTGTAATGAGGATGAAGCTCTATTTATTTTCAAAGAAATAAAGCAATTCACGTCACTTCATCATGAAAAATGACACGTCTTTACTGCTGCTCATGAGCTCAAAGTGAAGAAAATTCAGGACAGTGGTTAAAGCCCACTGCCATTCTAACATGACTCAGCAGCTCCTTTTTTAAATCCCATTCCTCAAAACCCCTTACTGTATTTTAAGGTCTGTCTGATTTTGCAATAGAGGGAATTTCTGTCAGGTAAGAAGCTTTGCAGAGAAGTGCAGGACTGTTTGGATTCTATCAAATGCACTCCAATGTCTGTAACAGCCATACATGCATCTGCTGTTAACCATGACCTAACAAAGATGCATCCAAGCAGCAGGATGAATTATAGGGCAAACAAGCCACTGACCGGTAGAAAACTATATAAAAGCAATGCAAGAATCACCTCTCAGCCTTCTTCACAGAGAGGATGACACTTCTCCACATGTATTAATGGTGGCAGCCACTCTTCCACTCATATACAGAGGCTTCAGAATAGTATTTAAACGCCATTAGCACTGTTACTGGAGCAGCGCAGATGAATATACTGTCATAAACGGTCATAATAAACTTTCATAAAAACGGCGTATAAATTGTCATAGAGTTAAGTAGGTCGTTTCTTTGTCCTGTGATTTCAAATGCTTTCTTTTAATACAGCCTGTTCTATACAGGTATACAGTTGAAACAAAATCCACACCTGTTAATTCTAATAGGGTACAAGATGGCTTTTAAACTGCAAAACTGCGCAGTGGACTGACTGGCAGTTTCACCTTTTAGTACTGTCCGAGAGTAGTAGCATAACTTAAAATGCACAGCAGTTTGAAAGTTTCAAATGGGGTCCTTATTGACAGAAGGCTTCCTGAAAACATGTTTTTTTTTCAGGCAAAAATAAACTTTTCTTAGGCTAATAATTGTGAAGTCAAAGACTAAACCCAAGATAACTAGGTTAAAGCATTCACCTAGGTATACAGACTGAGAGCCAGAAAGGGAATTGTTGGGATGGCAAACTGCAGGTCTCCAGAGTGGCCAGTATTCCTGATTTTCACGCCAGCTGAGTTTCTTCTTCTCAAGGAACTCAGCTGAGCTAACTGCTTTCTCAGCGGGGACTACTTTTCAAACTCTCAGTGCAGTGCAGAGATGTAGCACCTTTAAAAGAACCTGAAAAGAAATGCTATGGCTTTCTAATTAATCAAGCCAGCAGATCCTCGTCAGGTAACTGAAATCTAGACAGAAACACCAACCGAAGTGCTCCTCAAGGGATGGAGTTTTACAAGGTCAGCTGAGGTGGTCTTTTTGATATCGGTGACAACAGACACGCGCTGGAATCCCTATGCAAACCAGACCCATCAAATACCATTTGACTTGAAGGAAGAATGAGTCATAAGAAAACAGCCTGCACATCCCAGAGAAATATTAGCACTGATAGCAGTGTAGTCAGGAACACAATGGTTGTCAAAACAGCGATACTGCAGCATGACTACAGCACTCCGTGAACCTTAACCAATTTTGCAAGTGCCTGGCCAAGTGTAAAAAATGAGTAGCTTCCTCCCACAGATCTGTACCCGTCTTAATCTTTATTACCTGATGAGACCATTTATATTAGTCACTTCATCTAGGATCGAACACAAATGTGCTCTAAGAAAATAAGAAATAATCATAGGAAACGTAAATATGGAAGAGTATTTCAATACAAAAATAAGTATTGATGTTATTTTTTGACGGTTTTATTACTTTTAAAAATCTGTACAAATCTCTGTGGAATAGTTTCGCAAAGCAAAACACTGTATCAAATAAACCAATTGATTACTGCTATATAGATAAGAACAGCCATCTCTATGTTGTATACTTAAGGAAAAGCAATGCACTGCACTGATATGAACACTTTACCAGGAGTGGGCAGCGTCTGTGAAAACTGTCAGGAAGGACAGCTTTAAGATGCTTGGGTGCCAGATTTTTGCAAACAAATGCACGCAGAGTGTTGCACAGGTTATAAAAAATGTTCTCTCAGTGAGATACACAAAACTGGGATGGGCACAATTTAGATCCTGCCCCTCTTTAAAAGGCTACTGAGATTTAACAGTACAGAGCTTAAGACTTAAGAAACAACAAGGCTCTCAAATTTAAAGTACAGTGGGATTCTCTACTCTCTGGCTGCAAGTCTTGTTTTTTGAATAACTGATTTACTATATGTAACTAAATCGGATACCATGAGGTAATGCCCTCTTTCCCAAAGGAGGCCGCGTTACCATTCAGCTTCCAGAAGGTGGTGAGGAATTTCAACCTAGTGTGAATGGGCAGCACTTCTGCCCCTTATGCCAGCTCCAGCTGAGGCTTCCCTAGTGCCAGAAGAGGCTCTGTGCATCAGGCAGCTCCAGCCTCTCACAGGCTTCTCAAGAGCAACAAATATGACCTATGAACCAGTCATGCTGTATAACAACAGTGGCCATCGCAGAGGTTCTCCCCATACAACACTGTAACATTAAACCCGCTTGGCTGGAGCTGCCGGATTTGATTTCAACGGCATGATTTATTATCCTGGTGGAAAAAAACAATGGGATCACTCTGAAGTAATTGGACAGCTTACCCACAGGGATAAATGAAGCCCAGCACATCCAATAAAATCTACCAAAATGAAATGTACGGCACAGCTTTTGTCTTTTATACATTTACAATTGATAGTCATGAACCCAGCTCATTCGGGATAGTTAATTGTAGTTTTATCACGTCCCAGCACACCGATACAAACTCCTCACAACTGAAATTAGGAGAGAATGGGGAATAGCAGATAGACTCCTCCGACCCACCTGCCTCACCTCTAGTGGATGAGATGGACTGTAGAGTCTGTATTGCACTCTGTACCCCTTTAACACACTCCAGACAGCGCAGATCGGTACAGGATGTTAGGCGCAGATGGGAGAGGAGGCATGCATCTCAAGTCTGCTAGAGACACGAACCAGGTTTGAACCCGTGACACCCAGAACCAGCTGAGCCTCTTAGGAGCCCACTGTATATACAGTATGGCTTAAAGAGTGCAATCAGCAGGGCTTCCAAATATCTCATCCAGTAAAAGAGAGAGGTACAGAGGGCAGTACTGGCTCTACAGTCTGTCTCAACCGGTACAGGACAGAGGTACAGGGAGCAGTACGGGCACTACAGTCTGTCTCATCAGGTAAAGGAGAGGGGTACAGGGTGCAGAACGAGCTCTACAGTCTGTCTCATCTGGTAAAAGAGAGGGGTACAGAGGGCAGTACTGGCTCTACAGTCTGTCTCAACCGGTAAAGGAGAGGGGCACAGAGGGCAGTACGAGCACTACGAGCACTACAGTGTGCACTTTGCTTGGATTCCCCAGAATACTAAGGAGGAAGCTGGAGGAGCTGCAAGTCGATGCCTCCATGACCTTGTGGATCACTGACTACCTGACTGGCAGACCACAGTCTGTGAGACTTCAGAACTGTGTGTCTGAACAGGTAGTGAGTAACACAGGGGCTCCTCAGGGGACAGTTCTTTCTCCATTCCTCTTCACCCTCTATACTTCGGACTTTAAGTACAACTCAAAGTCATGCCACCTGCAGAAGTTCTCAGATGACTCTGCAATTGTGGGATGTATCAAGGGTGGGCAGGAGGAGGAGTACAGAGGACTGGTCAGCAGCTTTGTGGAGTGGTGTGGGGAGAACCACTTGGAACTGAATGTAACAAAGACAAAGGAACTGGTGGTAGATTTCAGGAGGAAAAAGGTCAAACATACTCCTGTCTACATCCATGGGAGTGGCGTGGAGATGGTGGACTCGTACAAGTACCTGGGAGTCCACATCGACGATAGACTGGAATGGACTAAGAACATCGAGGCCATTTACAAGAAGGGTCAGAGCCGACTTTACTTCTTGAGGAGGCTCAGGTCCTTCAATGTATGTAGTAAGATGCTACATATGGTCTATCAGTCGGTGGTAGCGAGCGCCTTTTTCTACGCAGTGGTATGCTGGGGCCCTGGGATTAGAGCAGTGGATTCAAAAAGGCTGAACAAGCTCATCAGGAGAGCAAGCTCTGTCATTGGGTCTGACCTGGACCCCTTGGAGGTAGTGGCTGAGAGGAGAATGGTGTCCAAACTAGAGGCCATCATGGACAACATCTCCCATCCCCTCTATGACAGGCTTGTAGAAATGAAGAGCACGTTCAGCAATAGACGGATTCATCCACAGTGCGACAGGGAGCGCTACAGGAGGTCATTCTTGCCTTCTGCCATAAGACTGTACAACGCATCCACCTTGCGTCTGGGCAGAGGCAACATTGACAGTGACCTGTTTCTGGACTAAACACATCTACACATCTACTGCTACATCTGCTCTCTTTCTTTTCACTTTCACAACCGTTTTTTGTGCAATATATGCCAGGGACCCGTGCAAAACACTTATATTTATATCTATATTATATCAATATTTATATTCATATGTGTTATACGATTTTTCTGCATACTGTTCTGTTCTAGTTTGTTCTTTGTGTGTCCTGGACTGTAACTCTTTTAGTGCACCCCTCACTGTACTGATTGTATTGTATGTATTGTACTATTATTATTATTGTATCATTCGTCACACTGTGGCTGTGTTGTCTGTGTAAAGCTGCTGTTGCACTGCAATTTCCCTCACGGGATCAATAAAGTATCTATCTATCTAATACAGCTCCCAGTGTCTGAGCACTGCCAGGAATTAGTGACATTGAGTTAATAATAATTACTTACACTTATATAGCACTTTTCTGGACACTCCAATCAAAGTGCTTTACAGGATACTCTACAACTCTACAGAAGCGCCCCCTGCTGGCCCCACTAACACCTCTTCCAGCAGCAACCTTAGTTTTTCCCAGGGGGTCTCCCATCCAGGTACTGACCAGGCTCACACCTGCTGAGCTTCAGTGGGCTGCCAGTTGTGAGTTGCAGTGATATGGGCAAAGTTTCCTGAGACTGAGTTTGGGTAAAGAATTGTCAAACAACGCCAATAACTTCCCAGTCAACAGATTCTCCGATACCACCAAGAGTGCTTTTGATATGCTGTACAAACTCACAAAGCAAAACATGGCTGATGACTATGGCTGCTGCACTTTCTAAAGGGTATATGCATTTGTAAAGAAACATTAGGAGATTGCAAAGAAAAAAATAGACATGGCATGCATTCAACTTAATTGGATCTGAAGTTAGCTGAAATACTGCAAAACCATGATTCTCAGCAGGATCCAGACATACACCCCCCACCGCACTGTGAAAACGTGACCATAAAGAGAAAGAGGACTTTGCAGAATCCTGGGACTTTCAGGTTATGTGAGCAAAATTCTCACAGTTTCCTCAGTGCATTTAAAATCTCACATGGGCCCTTTTGCTGCAAGTGCAGAGGATGTGTGGTCCTCCAGTCACCCGGTTCTCTACTCGTTAACCAAACAGCATTACAGATCATCTCCATCATAGTCTGCTCACTTCACAAAATCCTCTCATCTCGCCCGGCTTTCACTGTGGCCCAACTCTTACGCAGGCCTCAAATCTGAACAGAACCCTTTAAAAATAGCTAATTTGGACATGTCACAAACCAGTCTGCTTCAAACCATTAAACCAAAGCTGGGTTCACATTTACCTGCACTGTCACTGACAGAAACCCTCTACACGCTGAGAGGACTGCAGATGCTCTTCTTCACAATTGTCTTTTAACTAATTCTGCACCTCACTATATTAAAGTCAAGGAATAAGTGCAACCGAAGCCTGATAAGTATGCTTTATAAAAACAAACTAAGCCAAAAATGCTGTTTGAGGTGAACCCTGCTAACCACCGACAATTTCAGTCCGTCTTGAGCAAGTTGACAGTCTCCACCTAGATCTGCTGACTTCAAAGAACTCAACCCGCAAAGCCCACAACCTTCCGGAACGATGAAATACAAGAACAGAAAGAAAAAAAACACAACATTTTACATGTTAGAGAAAACCAGAAAGAGGGCAGCAGCACAACATGGTAAAAATGTATAAGCACACAAGGAACACAACAAGCAGATCTCATAGATTGAGAAACTGAATTTCAACTAAACTCCCTCGCCCAGGAACATCAAGATTTCATTCATTTTCATATAACAGCCGTTCGTCGTTGGGGATTCAACAAATCTCTGCTCTTGCTCGTACCTCAGGTTGCTAAATGGATTACTTGACAGCAGTGCTACCATCTTCCAGTCTGCTCTGGGCAGATGTCTGAAGCTAAGGAAAGCTGGGCAAGGCTAATAGCATATAGCTAGACCTCTGTGTATGACCAGATGGCTGCTTCAGAGTTATTGGTGGACCAATATAAAGGCAATCTTCCCTCTAAATCAAAATCTTAAAGTCAGTACCCCAGTATAGCTGTGACATAAGATGAGTAACCTTGTGTTCCTCAATTTATCCCTCCATCTTCTAAGCACTTCCTCCAATTCAGGGCTGTGGGGGAGCCAGAGTCAGTCCTGACAAGCAAGAGGCGCAAGACAGGGTAGACCCTGGACAGGACACCAGTCCATCACAGGGCAGAGTGACACGCACTCACACAAGGGCCAGCTTTCCCCAGACACCAATTAACCTTCCAATATGTCTGTGGACCCTGGGAGGAAAACAATGCACCCACAGAAAGCCCAAGTGAACATGGGGAGAAGATACAAACTACACAGAGATATGGCACCCCAGGTCTGGAACTGACCACTGACCACGGCGCTATCCTGCCACCCTGTATTTTTCCCATCCATCCTTTATCAGGAAGTTGCTCATTGCAGGTGAGGGACAGCGGACTTGCACTGGAAAGGAGCCAGTTCATCACACGGCCGCGTGGGCACACACACACACACACAATATTACTAGAGGTAATTAAACTAGCCAGCATGCCTTGGGAAGGCAAAAACGCATGCGCACTCCTCCCAGAAGACATCACCACGCTCAGACCCAGGAGCCAAGAGCTGGAAAACAGCAGCGCTAACTGCCACATCACCATGCTGCCCTACTTCATTATTTTAAGTTCTGACAGTTGAGTAAAATAATAGATACTGGAACAAAGACGTACACTCTGTTCACACACAGGTGTCCCAGTTCTGTTCATTGCACAGCAGGGTTAAACTCACTCTTCCACTGCAGCACAAATGAGTACAGGGACGGCTCGACTTCACACTAACCCTTGCTGTCAAATCGTTCCCCAAAATAAAACTGCATACGGTTTATTCGGGATTTATCTTGGTACTTTTGGGAACTCCATTCAGATTACTGTACATCACAGTTCTCCAACAAAACTGGATTAGTGCTAGCACTTTTTTTTTTCCTTCCAGAACAAGGGGACTTGTACGCTGTTAAGAATTCGGCTGTCAGGCTTACTCCAGGAGACCGGTGGGAGGAGAGAGGATGACATGGGCACCAGGAGGGCCACCATATGCTCTTCTGATTGGCAAAATGGCACTGCATTGCCAATTCACTTTCACTCAGTCCCTGGCACCCTGCTAAAATGATTTGCTTTTCTCTCAAATAATACGCATAGAAAATCTAGGCAGAAATCATAACAGAGAACAATCATAAAGCCATGTCAGAAACTAAGTTGAAAATAAAGCAATCCACACAAAGCAGCTGAATCAAAGGTCAAGATATTACACGTGGAAGCAAAGACAGCAAAACCAGCGCTAATATTCTTTGTCTGCACCCAATGTGCACCAGCCAATGCTGTGGCTTGGGAACTGGAAATTAGAAAAGAATACTTTTCTAGACGAGCTGTTGATATGAAAGCAGAACATGATCCAATCTTCCCTTCTGAAGCCTTACAGATCACAATCTTTCTCAATGCCACACAAGGCTTCTGAAATCACCCATCCCATGTGCTTCTGATTGCCTGGCACTTCCACAGGCATGGTTCTGGGTAGTACCACAGGGCTGTGGCTTTGACCGAGGGGGGTTAAATATCCCTTGCTTAAAAAACTTTTAAAAAAGTAGAACCCCCCTAGAAACCCAGAAGCAATCCTTCCCATTGATCCCTTTCAGCAGGAAGCTGCTGAGCACCACCTTCACCTGCTTCGGCAGCATGAGTGAGGGCAGCTCTCTGTTACATACTGACCACTGCTATGTGGCAAAAGAATAAGTTGAGGTAAATTCCACACTGAAAAGAAGGAACATTACAGCAATTGAGCCTTCTGCAGGCAAAAGGGAGAGAGAGGGAGGTAGCAGTGATATAAAGCATAGGAGGACTACGGCCATATTCCAAAACCTCACCTAAAGAAACTGCCCTTTACAGTCCCTTGGACAACGTGCTTCACAGGCTCTTTAGGAAGAGAAAAGAGCTTGCTGTAATTGGTCTGTGATGCACAGGATGCAGTGCATCGATAAACAGGCACCCAAACCAAAAGACAGGGCTGGAGACGATGAGAATCGAAGATTGGCCTAAAGCCCTTAATATCCCACCCACACCCAAACACTTACACACCCCCCTCTCAAATTACTTAAAATCTCAGGATAATTACCATTCAATCAGGGATTAGGATTTAACAGCTACACACTCCAACTTGGCAGCAGTATTTTTCAAATTAGTTTGTTCAGTTCTGCTGAAGCAATCATGTAGCATCTACACTGGCCAATTAACATCTCCTGTTCTCTATGGTATCTTATTAAAAAAATCTGCGTGATTCCTACTTCCTACATCTGTCAAGCTAATTACTTCTGGGGATGGGCCTAACTACTAACAAAGAATGCTTAAGTGTGATTTGCAGGATGCAAGGTATATATTATATAGTATTATATAATACAATTACAATGCTGCAGCATCTTGCATCTCCACCAGGATCCCAATGTGCTTCACAGCACAACCCCAGATGAACTGGCTGTAGCACAGTACAGCACTGCCATGCCTTGGGTTGGAACACGGCAGTCATTTTTACATCAGCACACACTACACAGGGACAGGTTAGTGCAGGAGGCAATTATCCATCCATTTTGTAACTGCTTCACCCAATTTCAGTAAGCAAAGCAAGCAAGGTGGGATCCACCCTGGAAGAACTGCCAATCCATCACAGTGCACACAGACAAACACACACTCATACCAGCGGCAAATGTTCCAGAAGAACATACAAACTCCACACAGATAGCACCCCAGCAACTGAACCCAGAACCCCAGCGCTGCAAGGCAGGAATGCTAACCACTGCTCTTCCAAGCTGTGCCAGGAGACAATTTTATAACACAGGAAGCTTTATACAGGATAACTTGTATTTATACAGCAAGAGGCATTCTACTGAGCAAGCCTAAGACAACACATCAATGTTGATACACTGTATAGTTTGATCTGCATATCTTCTGATTTTCCTATGCAAAGCTTCAAGCAAGGAAGAATTCTGCAGTAAATACCATACAAGTGACCTCACAGTCTGACAATGCTGGGATTTTAATCTAGCTGGCGAGCTGTGATCTGAATTACCCGGGCACAGTTCAGTGTAATTGCTTAAGCCATGTCCTAGCAGTCAACAAACTGGAAAACAATCCACACAGATCAAAGTTTCCTTCTTCCCTTCATAACGCGTATTTGCCACATCATGTTTTTGAAATGCAATTTATCAGTCCTCAGGAAGCCTTACAACTGACTCCTCCAAATCCGTGCTGCGACCTAGAATGTGTAACTGTACAAAAACCAACCTGGGACACTAAGAAAACAGATGGAGAATTACAAGTTAATATTTATTTTCAAAATTTGATTGTGAAATCAAAACGGGAGTATCGCTAGCTAGAACATCCTACTGCAAAACTCCAAAGATCAGTCTCAGAAATTGCAGAGGTTAAGAGTAGAAAGGTGAAATTCAATGTGTACTCAGCTTTAGGAAATACTGGAAGAAATCAGATCGGCATGCCAAGTAACAACACGGAGCTTTAAATAAAACGCCCCAGTTTAAGTACAAACTCCATCAGTAACAATGAAACTGGGCTTATAAAACACTGGGAACCAAGATTCCCCAGGGAAAGGGAATTAGGATTTTGGTCACTTCTTCTGTCTGTACCAATTCTATAGTCAGAATGGGTTTAGGCATTAAAAATAATTGAGCAGACAAAGCCACTGCTTGGTAATGCACTCTTATTTTAGAAAAACATTAAAAAAAACTTTTTAAAAAAAAAACTAAAGGAATCTGAATGCCTGGATAATGTCTAAGGACCAAACATTTTAAGACCCAAGAACCGCACAGACTTTCTTATCACTTAGATGACGCTGCAGAGATAGCATAGTAAAATAATGAGATGTCAGGCGTCAATACTGGCCCAGACACATAACTGAAGCCACACAGGGCAGGCAAGGTTATACACTTCTGGTACAGCCTGTCATTCCAAAGGACATCGGAATCAGATCATGAAAACAAGGAGGGAAAAATATTTGTAGACTAACTGGGAACATTAGATCTCCCCCAGAGTTCTGTGTGGACATCTTAAAAAGTTTTCTGGGTACATCTCAACCACAGCAGTATTAGGAAAGGAGACCCGTGGGTCACTAAGGAACGTGACACATCAGTAAACTTGTGAGAGAAGCAAGGGAGACTTACAATATTCTGGATCCTAACAGATTTCCAGTTTAAAATCTTAAGGCAGCGTGAGGCCCAAGTGACACTCCAAGCTAAACTGACACAAGGCCTGATCTGCAAAGACGCTTCAGTGTGCCATGTGGCTCAGAGGTTGCCTGGCAGATGCTAATCTTGGCTGCTATCCACTGCAGGAGTCCAGATTTAGCATCCGCAGTTCCAGAGGTGAGGAAGCAAGGAACATCGGGTGCTGGCACACCTCCTGTCACAGGGACACGAACCCTGTGAGGCCAGGAGGCTGTTGAGCTGAACATCATCAGCCAGGGCTAATTCGGCAGAACGCACCCTTTCATTTCCAGATGACATGGCGATTCCTCCGCCTATATTCTCCATCGCTCATCTGTGTCTTTACAGCAGGAAAGAAAAAAACAGGGAGTAATCTGAACAGTATAAGTGACCCAGTAAGAGTAAGCACTACAGAGGTGATGTCTCATCAATTCTCAGCAACTCAGAAATTACTCAGAAAAGAGAGCTGTTTAGACGGTTTTGATTCAACCATCTAAAAAAGACCTTTTGTAGGGATTAGAACTGACCTGCCACAATTGCTATGCAAGCTAATATCTCCACAGCAAAACCATCTGGCTGTCATTCTCAGATGTGAGTGAATACTGGTTGCCCTGTAATCACAAACATTGATGCAAGTACGCACAGAGAAGCAACACAAAGAAATAATACACAGAAAAGTAATCCCGTGTGGTTCACTACACTGAACGGCTCCATTCAATCTCTCATTGCCCCGACAGTTCTGGCACAGAGACATTTTCATGCACCACTGAAGAATAAGGACAACATATTTAGATCACCAGAGGTAACCAGAGTTTGGACTACAGGCACTGCCAACAGACAAACACTAGAACGTACACACCATCTCCTAACAGCTACTTTGTTAGGGATATAATTAGAACTACAGACTGCCAAGGGCAGATTAAGTAGATAAGGGAAATATAAGCTAAAGACAGCGAGTACTTGTGTGCACAACTACAATGCTCTGATGCAAAAAGTCAGGATGAAATAAAAACATTTTTCAGTTTCTCATCTCCAGTAATAATGACAGTGAAAGCTTCCAAAAAGCCTCTTTTGAAACACTAAATTCTCATATAAATAATCTAAAACTGGTCCACGTTGAATTCTCATTAACCGGCTGAAGTAATTTTCTTTTTTCTTGGACCGGCTTAACCCTTTCCTTAGCTCTCGACCTGCCGATAATTTTTGTGCTAACCATGCTGTCAGTTCAGTAAGCCCAACTGTTTCAGCTCGGGGCACAATTTAAATACCCCAAACATTTTGCAGCATACCACATTATTATAAAATAAGCAACATCATTACTGCAAGAAATAGCTAATATTTGTTTAAAACGTAGACTGGAATTTTAATGAGACACACCCAACTTCACTTTTTTGACTACCATTTCAGTGGGAGGTGTGAGCTCGGTTCAGTGAATGTGTTTAATATGTAACTGTTTAATATTTGGTTTAGAGCTGGAAACATGACCTTCTGATTCCACAGTATGCAGTTTGGGCAGCATGGTATTAAATTTGTATTTGTATTATATTTAATGGACAATTTCAGCACTTTTCTCCCAGTCTAGTTCACCTACACAACACCACTTTTGAAGTGCCTCTTTTAAATCTTACATTCAAAAATATCTTTGTGAGAACATAAAATCAGGACTCAACTGCTCTAACTAGACCATTTTTATCCCTTCCCCCCTCCAACAGTGTTGAGACACCCACTTCTGAAGATTAAGTTACAGCTGGTTGAATATAAATATATCCAGAAAACCCACTATTGGGAAGTTCCCCAGGGCCAGGTTTGGAAAATTCTGTTCTAGAGACAGATCAACAAAGGACCAGACCGAAGTATTCCCAACTCATCAGAGCTCGGAGCTCGGGGAGCACTCTCGGGGCCGGACGCCAGAGCTCGGAGCTCGGGGAGTGCTCTTGGGTCCGGACGCACTCTTGGGGCTCTCGGGGCTGGACGCTGGAGCTGGGAAAGGCGCTCTCGGGGCGGGACGCCGGAGCATGGAGCTCGGAGCTCGGGGAGCACTCTCGGGGCCGGACGCCGGAGCTAGGAGCTCGGGGAGACGCTCTCAGGGCCGGAGCTCAGAGCTCGGAGCTCGGGGAGACGCTCTCGGGGCCGGACGCCGGAGCTCGGAGCTCGGGGAGACGCTCTCGGGGCCGGACGCCGGAGCTCGGAGCTCGGGGAGACGCTCTCGGGGCCGGACGCCGGAGCTCGGAGCTCGGGGAGACGCTCTCGGGGCCGGACGCCGGAGCTCGGAGCTCGGGGAGCACTCTCGGGGCCGGACGCCGGAGCTCGGAGCTCGGGAGACGCTCTCGGGGCCGGACGCCGGAGCTCGGAGCTCGGGGAGACGCTCTCGGGGCCGGACGCCGGAGCTCCCAGCTCGGGGAGGCGCTCTCGGGGCCGGACGCCGGAGCTCCCAGCTCGGGGAGGCGCTCTCGGGGCCGGACGCCGGAGCTCCCAGCTCGGGGAGGCGCTCTCGGGGCCGGACGCCGGAGCTCCCAGCTCGGGGAGGCGCTCTCGGGGCCGGACGCCGGAGCTCCCAGCTCGGGGAGGCGCTCTCGGGGCCGGACGCTGGAGCTCCCAGCTCGGGGAGGCGCTCTCGGGGCCGGACGCCGGAGCTCCCAGCTCGGGGAGGCGCTCTCGGGGCCGGACGCCGGAGCTCCCAGCTCGGGGAGGCGCTCTGGGAGGCAGAGTATGGCACACTGAAGCATGCTGGTTTAAGGGTGGCCTATGAAACCTGAACTGAGGCTCTCTAACAATGGGTCATCCCTGGCATAGACTCTTTAAACACAATAAAAACAACACACAACTTTCTCTCCCCATCTGCCCCCCCCCCCCGTCAGTAACCTTGAACACTTTACAGCAGTGCCATCTGGATAAATCAGCAATGAATCATCTGCAAAACTAGGGTTTGTTCTACTTTTCTAGCTTTTCTTTTTATTTTTTGGCTTTAAGACCGTGAAGAACTACTCCACAGGAGAGTTTATCGCCAAATCCTTTTCGGCCTTTTTTCTCCCATTTAAACATACATTTACTGAAAATAAATATTCATTGCAATGCAATACAAATATCAGATATTTTGAGGATGTCTCCTGACAGCTCAAGCTCAATTAAAGCATTAACTGCTGGTGCTGTCTGTTAACTTTTGTGACATCGTTAACAAGATAATGACCAACCTAGGAACCAACTGCATTATTAGACCTTTTCAAGAAGAGGACATGAGGACATGTAAGTTCCTAGAAAAGATAGAGAAATGGAGGATGCAGGGAAAAATCATTTGCGAAACAGATTTGCTTAAGAGAAATAGTTTGGATTAGCACTTTCAAGCCAGTCCAGCTGTAGAAAACCCTCTTCCTAAAGTCATGGTATTGTCATCTGAACTCTTTAATTGTAAGCCTCTCTGATACCGAAATGTTAACTGAGAGGCTTTAAATCCTGATAGTTTCAAAGTCATCCTTCTTTACACCTAAAAAAATTAATGCTGAGCATTGTGAATAGCCTACTTTAACTGTACCGGCATTTACCAAACACGATTTTATTTTATTTTTACAGATCTGGCATGTAAAGTGAGGAACTGCTTTTTGTTTCATTTCACAGGCCAGCTCTACTGAGGCCAAACACTCTGTCTCAGCGCAGAGCTCCGCCTCGTCCTCTGCACTTTCAGTGCGTCGCACTCTCACGGGAAAGCTCGACTGCCACACACGTGCAAGGCTCGGCACGTCATCCGACTGAATGAGATCCTGGCCAAGGACCAGTCGGTGTTTGTCTACGAGCGTATCTACATTCACCCACAATCAGAGAGGTGCAACTGGCCCTTCAGAGTTCATTCTCCAAGTTAAGCTTCGCATTAGAAACAAACTTGGGAGTTCTTTAAAAATGCCACAGCAAATATTTATATCTTTGCCATTCTTACTGACCCAACAAGAAAGAACAGGACAGAAGCAACAGCACCACATTGAGATTTAGCCTTAATGAGTCTTCATAGAAGCTGTGTTAGACAACCCGATAAATAAGTCTCGATGAGCCAAGCTGTCGACTCGCAGACTTGTAAACGCATGACCAGGCTGGAAGTACTCGCACAGCATGCCTCCGCTGAGTTCAGAATGTTTACACAGAAGAGGCAAACAAAGCTCCTCATGCTCTCAAGAATGGCCGCCATTTATCGTCTCCCGCACAAATGGCAGTTTGCCCGACACGCTGAAGAAAAACAACTGCTGTCTGATCGCACCCGTCTCGGATTCACGGGGAAGATCAGAGGAGGTGTAGAGCATGCTAGGCTCTTTGTTCAATGTTTCATCACAATCTGACGTCCAGCAAAAAAAAGTGTAAAAATTCTTCTTCTTCTTCTTCTTCTACTTATTATTATTATTATTATTATTATTATTATTATTAGTTTCCTTTAACACCGTGACATCTCCTGCATTTCACAAAACACCCATGAGAATCTTGACTGTATCAGGTTTCTGAGTACAAGAGATCAGCATGACCAACAGGTAAAAAAAAAAAGCTATTCAGGATAGATTTTGAAATTCCCGACTCTCACTGGTTCCACTCCTGCTTCGACCAGCCAAGACCTGGCTGAAAATCCCTTTCGGATTCCATTAATTCAATTAGCACTTGATTGGTTACACATGAAAAAAGACCAGCTGCAGTGTGTATCTCACAGAGGAATGGGAGATTACAGACTAGAAGTGGAAAAAACAAATACTGTGTGCCCTGCAGGTGTTGTAAGTATGGTAGTTAAGTGTCCCACTTTATCATTTAACAAACCGTTAACAGGAGTATTTTCCAGATATTTGATTACTGATAAAATAAAAGAAGACCCATTCCTAGCCCTCTTCCTGTGAAAACTGAAATCGACACAGACCTTCACTCTACTCTTATCGCAGCTGCCCCCTTTTCATCTATAATTAGAGGGATCCACACAAAATATGTGCTGGGGCAGCACAATCTGTCAACAGCAGTTCTTGGAAGTAAAACTGGAATGCTATTCACACACAAAGAGCACACAGAGCACACAATACAGAAGTGTTTTGTCAACAGATCTTGATCAAAACTAGAGGAGAATGTATGTTTGCAAAATTCTCCATGTATCAAAACAAAAACGGTTAAAAGATTTACCGTTCGGCTATTGAGGGAGTGTTAGTATGTCTCTGCCTAACCACAGGGGCATAAAAATAGCAAAATTAATAATGCTCCCATTCATGCTTCTCATACAACTCCTAAATGAAGGGGGGCAGGCGATTATAAACCGTCTTGCATAACTGCATAACCAGTGATGTGACTGATGTAAAAATATATATATAAATCAGGAATGTCTCCAGCAATTGGCCAAGTAAAAACAGTTTAGAAAGTACTCTACTTTAAAGCTCCTGCTGGTTTAAGTACACCTTCTTCAGTATGAAAAAATATCATAAGAATGTCTCTTGGAAATCTGACACTTTTTCTGGTCACTGTCAAGTTCCGTTTCTTTTACAATGAATAAAGCTGCTTCAAAATGCAGCTCCTAAACCTGCACAGGTTAAAATTTCTTCCCAATCCTATACTGCAACTCAAAAATCCCATAGGATTAAATTCAATCTTCCCTCAGGAAGAGCCACTGATTCGTGAAGGAGGACTAAGTTTGTAGGAATCTGTACAGAACCTCTTCAGGAACCCTACAAGGAGCTGATTCCTGAAGGAGTACTTTGGGATAAATAAAAGAGTAAAAAAGTTCAAGTATTTTTCCCTAGAACCCAGTAGGATTTCTCCATGTTTCTCCTTTATATGCTAAGAAACCTTAACAGGGGTCCTTGGCTCCAGCAGCCTAGGATCTCGTATTTGAACCAAATTTTTTTTTAAAAAAAAAACTTTAAACTAGTCTGGGTTTGGTCAGTCCAAGAAAAACCAGGCAGCTCATGCATATGGCATTGAAGAACCAGTAGTTGGCGCTTTTGTCTCTGAACCAAATTTCCAATCCAAATACTCAATATGATAGCAGCATGGTGGCACAGCAGCTAGCATTGCCTGGCCCTGGGTTCAATTCCTAGAGTGCTATCTGTGTGGAGCTTGTATGTTCTCCCATGTTCGTGTGAGCTTCCTCTGGGTCCTCCCACAGTCCAAAGACATACTGCTCACCTAACTGGCTTCCAGGAAAACTAGCCCCCTGGTGCGAGTGTGTGCACACTGTCTGTGTGCCTTGTGACGGACTGGCATCCCGTCTCATGCCAGGATGGTCTCAGGCTCCCCCATAACCCTGAAGCAGATAAGCGGTGATTGAAAAGGATGTGATGTCCCAGTATGGTAACCGTGCAGTAGGAGTTTCCATCCTTCATACAAGACAGTAATCCGATGTCTTGATTGCTTGGTTATTAAACGTCCAGCGACACGGTTCATTGAGGGATGGGGCGGGAGGAGGTGGGATGGGCCCCCTCCTCTATGCAAAGTGAATCTGGATCCTTGAGCAGCGCAATATAGGTGCAACAAATAATTAAACCCCCCTCTGTCACACTCTCCACCAAATTCTGCTTGCTAAAGCACCAAAGCCTGCAGCCAACAATTTCTGCTTGCACGCCACATGGAGAAGCAGTGCATTTGATCTTTTTCATCTCTAACTTTTAGTCTCCTTCACTCGGCATCCAAAAAAAAAAACAGCAACAATTTTAAAAAGAACTATAATATCCACCCGCAGAATCACTCAGCTGAATCTACACATATTGTTAATACTGACATTAGCAGGTTTCCCAGGGGATATATGATGGCCGTGAAACAAAACCAGGGAAGAAATCCATTTCCATCGCAGAGTAAGCACAGAGTTTCAGATCCAGGTGTTACAGTCACAGCATAGCTAATTTTCTAGGTTGCAATATAGATTCCTCCATCAGAGACGCTTCTGACATTAAAATGGGTCAGATGATGCACTGAATTGGAACAAGAGCTGTGCGATTCAAGACTGCATTTTGGGCTGAACTCATGTTGGTAGACGTGACCTCAAGATTTTCACTATCAGACGGGTAAAGCACCCAGAAAACAGAAAGGGTCGTCCTTCAACAGATTAGAGCCACAGAATTAATGAAACAGTCACAAGCAGCCAATGACCAAAGGAAGCCATTTTCTTTGTACAAATATTCCCACTTCTCCTTTAACTGCTATGCGTGTCTTCCACTAACCTGAGCGGCACGCAATGCGCGCTGCTTTCTATTCATCAGACAGGTGCTGCGTCTCCTATCACCTAACGCACATTTCCCTGCCTTATTCCCAGGACGACAGACTGCTTTCCCCCGATCCCGGATTTTCAGATTCGAATGGATAAGACTTTCGGTCCATCTTTTACTGCGTCATATTTCCTCCTAACTTTAGTTCGGTATAGAGTGTTGCGCAAGATTTGAGCCGGCGGAGAATAAGCAGAGATCGTTCATACCACACTTCGATGATGGGTTTTCTCCACAGACAGGCAAAACCTCATCTGCAGAGGAACACAAAATCGAACTCCTGCCTTATGGGTTATATTGCAACTTCCTGAAGCGAAGAGCCCCCGAGCAAATAAAAGACTGATTGATTGTTAATGATTTGCAACACCTACAGCAGGGGAAGCAAGTCAGTTGCTCGCCTTAAACAAAAAGACAGAAAAGTTGCATACAGGAGCGCAGGGCTGGAAAGTTACTGCTGCATACACCTAGGACTGTTTCGACTAATCCACGAGTCTGGTTGCGCACCACGACACCCCTCAGACAGTAACTTCCCATCAGATGAGTCGGACCCCTCTTCCCCGTCTGATTATTGATCTTTACTTGTCAAATGTTTCCGCGATGTTTTCTCTGAACTGAGACCTGCAGCCCATACGTCTGTCCATGTGTGCGATACCGATCTTATCTCGGGATACATCACCTCCGCAGCCGGCAAACCTCACCAGGCAAAACTCAAGTCAGTGATGACGTGCGGTGGGGGGGAGCAAGAGATCGTCCATGAAATACTTCTTGTAGAAATCCCTTCACACGAAGGCCCGGAGCAGAAAAAGTCAAGACAATTCTCTGCCAGACAGCGCTTGCACCGCTGCGCTCCCTGAACAGTCCGCGAATACACATCGCTTCGCAGCGCTCGATCGCTCACTGAACTTCTACCAATAACGATAGAAATATAGGAATATGACGGGTTTACTCATTGCAACAGACTTTTGATTAATTTTTTTATCATTTTATAGTGAAAGACCCACTCCTCCTCCAACTCGTAACACCTCCATCGATGTGTATTCGCCAACCTGCACCGGATAGCTATAGCTACTCTCTACAGTTTCAGAAGCGTACCATTCAAAGAGACGGATGCTCACGCACGGGTCACTGCCAACATAATTAACCGCCGACGTTTTGGGGTTGGAGAGCAACTCAGAACTTACCATTTTTCAGCTCATGTTTCACTGTAAACAGGTCACCTTCTCCAGACGAACCCTCCATCGCAGGCAACACGTTCCAAACACGCCGGCGCCTAGATAAAATAAACCGTGAAACCACGCTTCCGAGTGCAAATCCGTCTGAATGAACGGATATATAAGATATACGAAGTGAAAGTACTAAACAGTAAATATCTCCCTAATTCTCTACGACTGGGCAGGTCTACTACTACAACTGCACTATCTCGTACAACCAAGCCACGCTCCGCCCCCCTACTGCAGAGATTGGAGTTGCTAGGCAAAGGGAGAACCAGCAATTGGCCGATTTTGCTGTCAAACACGTACCTCGTACGAGAAAACCCCTCCTTAAAAATAAACTACCCCGCGTCTTTGCTCTACTCTGATTGGTCCATCCCTTGACAACTAGTTTCCGGATTGGACGTCCGCAATGTCACTCAAAGCGCTCGCCCTCCAGCCCTCAGCAGTGCAGGTCGCCTCTGTCCTGTACTTATGTTGCCACGGTGGGATGTGTGAATTCCTCAGGACACTTCCGTAATCATACGGGCGGGTATACTGTTGCATTCCTTCCCACATGAAAGCGCACGTCAACAATGCAATTGCATTAACGACCTTTTAGGCGTAGGCACATACAGTAGACATTAATGGTTGAGCAGCCATTAGGCTATGAACGGACATTTCGAATCGGAAGAGTTCTTAAATTTCTGAAACAAAACGTCATCAACGACTAATCCGAGCGCTTGATTCCTTGTGAATAATAATTAATAATGTCATTACGCTAGTAGCAGTTTACCAATTTCAAAAACTATACCACAAATTTTAAATGATTTACATTCAGTAAAATTTATTTTAAAATTATGTAAAATTTCAGTTTAAGTGTGCCCTTTTATTTTCTGCTGAATAGTATTAACACATATATACATAACTTGCACTGACAACCCTGAAGTGCTAACTAACCAGCTGCTCTTGATCTGCTAATAACGCCATAGACTTTTCAGTCGGGCGTACTAGTTGGTTTCTTTGGATGGACTCCTTCGAAATTATACGAGAGGCCCCCCAAATCAGAGATGCTATTCATCCCACATTTAGTAGTAGAGGGTACAATTCAGTCCTAACGTGTATCTTGACAGCATTCAAGGTGTGATCTCAAAACATACAGTGCATCTCGCCTCTGTCCTGTACTTATGTTGCCACTGTGGGATGTGTGAATTCCTCAGGACACTTCTGTAAGTACGGTGAGCTATTATTTACTAAATGTATGCAATTGTACTAAATTGTAATTGTTACTAAATCTATGTAATTAAATTCATAATAATTTGGGAGATACTTTGATCCAAAGCAACTGACATCTGTACCCATTCATACTACAGGGTATTTTACTAAAGCAGTGTGAGCGAATTACGTTGCCTATGAGTACGGCACCTCAAATCTTCCATAATAGACATTGGCCGTATTATATAATTTGCGGGCGATGGCCACACACCAATACATCTGAAATATTAAAATTTAAAAACTACTATTAAGGATTATTAGCAGTGTGCACAGTATATTTGCAAGGCAATGCAATTACTGTACTTTGTACAGTATACCTCCAGGAGGTGGATAATTAGGTATACAATACCCAAGATGACGAATATACTAAGCCTGTAGAGAAATTGTATGTGTACCAAGAAAGCAGGGGAGATCCACAAGAAATCTATGCTTTGTCTGTTCTTCCTGGCGTCTGACCACAGGCAGAAAGGGAATAACCTTGGAGTCTGTAGTCAGACCTCTAGCTCTCTTACTCTGCGCCAGGTCCGCAGGTAATCATTACACCCACACGACACTAAACCGGAGCTACTGTATGCCCGGAGGCGGAAAGACGCCCCTGTCTCCCGTAATTCGTCTATCTGAGCTAACTGTCTAGTCTGAGTGCCAATCCGACTCGTGAAAAAAGAAGGGATAAAAACAGCCTCAAACTGCTTAGAATCCTTCGAGCCTGAGTCAGTGTCGAACCCTGAGAGTCCGAGAGCAAAAAAATATATAGGTGACAACTAGTGACCTGCTGTAATTTAGCATTGGGTCGAGCACTGCATGTAGTAATTTGATTGACCATGTCTGGACTGGAAAGAGCGAGCGACCTGATTGTAGTTTGATTACTTTAGACTTTCGTTACACTTTCGCACGATTCGTCTCAGGTGAGGATGTTAGTTATAAAGTACTGGTTTTGTGGTTTGCCATTACACGTTATTTTACTGGTTCGTTACTACAGTGATACGTTTATGTACCATGTTCATTTGGAATACATAATTCAGCAGTTCAGTTATTTGGACTGGGATTGTACACATGTTCTAATGGCCTTGGAAATCTTATTTAAAGGTTTATCACTGACTTTGTTTTCGTCCAGATGGAAAACAAAGGTATTGGTTTCTGTTAATAACGATCTTCTGGAGTCGGGTTTTCCGAGGGAGACTTGACTAATGCGTACAGTATAGCTTCTTGGTCATACGGCTAAAGACATTGTATGCCACATTACCAGTTTGTTTCGGTATTGTTAAGAGACTTCTTCATGCAATTCAGCACTACTTTTAAGTTAACATGTATGCAAGGTTATTGTTGTAGACGTTACACGTGCTATATATTTTGCCGCTTTTCTTAAAAACTGTTTTAGTTTGTCGTGAGGAGTTAACAGGACTACGAAGACGTGAGACTAAAAATGATTTTACTTCCCCTGCGCGCTGTCGATGTTTTGGAGCAGGTAATGTCATCCACATAAGGTCGATTAAAAAAAACCTATGTATCTGTTTTTTTTTCATTGCTTGTCTTCTTAAAACACTGTCTTCTACGTTCTGTTTCAACAAGATAAACCGAACAATCTAGACACACTCATCTCTCCAGAATGTTATTGTTAGAATACAATACAGCTCTCATAGAAAGCACTTTATCCTGCAGGTAGCGGTTTATCAGTGCTCCAGTTGTGTTTGAATGCTGTGTTTCAACTTGATCTTCTTTTTCCCCTGTTAGCGTATTGAACTTACTTCTGAGGTATGTTGCTACCTTTCAGTTTACCAAAGAAAACCGTTCACTCAGTGCTCAACTTGTCTGAGAAGCTGTTGCTCCATTTCTCAGAAGATTTATATCCATTTCAAAGAGCATTAGGACTCTCAAACAGGATACCAGTTAATGGCAAACAGTGGAAGAGGTCATTACAACACATAACAAGCAGTCTTACAGTAATTCCGCATGGGACCAACTGCTGAAATTCCAAATGACTCCTGGTCATTGGAGTTGTGTAGATTTCCTAAATCGAGGAACTGAAATTCATCACTTTCTAATGCTAAATTCTGACCTTGGTCAACTTTTTATGAAACATTTTGGGAAAAAAGGTATGCAGTTATATACAGCAAATTCAGGTGTTCATTTAGGTGAAGTAATCAGGAGCTGTTGTGGAATGAAAACCTAAATACCAAAAAATAAACCAGAGGACACATGTGGAATTGTGGGGCAGCAGTGCCTTTTAAAACTGAGCATGGGAAGCAGGTCATTACACCAAGGGTTGTGGGTGTGTGCAAACAAGCTTTCTTCAGGAAAGAACTCAATAAGATCCTATTAGCTACTATCAAGCAAATAAACTTCATAGGCTGAATGACCACCTCTTGTTTATAAACATTTGTATTCTTATTTTTCATAAAGGAAAATAGGGGCTCCTTTGCAGCCGGGCTGACAAACTGTATAATAGGACCTCCTTTAACATGTGTGGTGGGTTGAGAGTATGACAACATGAACATTCTGTACACGATAGTTAAATATTGTTTCCAATATAGCAGCTAGGCTTTTTTGTCGTGTTTCATTGTGAAACAAAACAAAAAAGACATTATGATCAGAGTCATTTCTTGTAAAACTCCCATGTCCTGATTTAGTGTACCTAATAGTTGTACAATCAGAGGAGCTAATTATAGCAGCTGAAGACAGGAACAGATGTTTGAGTATAATTCCATCGCTGGGCATGAAGTTAGTAAGGGAGTAGTTATGTAACTAGGCATGCATCTTGGGTGACCGCTAGGTGACACATAGATTTAATGTCTGGTGTCTATCTTTCTGTGTTGTTGAGTGAAGGCAGGGTGTCAGCACTTAATTTAGAATATTAAATGCCAGAATCTTTTTTGAGATATAATTTTAGCTATGGGCAGATTAGAATAGCACATATCAGTAATGTATCTTGCATCATTTTTAGATTTTATGTCACTAAATATATTGCTCTACGATAACATTTACACTGTACATTTTAGAGTTAACGTGATTTTTGAATAATATGATTGATATAATATTGTTGTAAATATGTCAATTACAATGAAAGGATGTAAAAGAAGCTTAGAAAACCAGGAATTAATGAATGAATGAGAAGGCGTGCTTGTCTTTGCAAAGACAAAACTGTCAGTTTACTTGAACTGTTTCAGACTCAGTAGCACTGAGTCTGACTAAATCCATCACTTACATTGGCTACTTGGAATTAGTGTTATTTAACTTTTATATGAGTAACAATGCCGCGGACACAATGGTGCAGTTGTAACAGTGCTGCCTTGTAGCACTGGGGCCCTGGGTTAATTTCCTTAGGTATGTTCTCCCTGTTTTTGCTTGGGTTTCTTTTGGCTGCTCAGCTATCAGTCCACAGTCCAAAGACATATTGGTAGGTTAATCGGCTTCTGGAGAAAATTGGCCCTGGTGTGAGTTGTGTGTGTATTTGTGTCTGTGTGTCTGCCCTGTAATGGACTGGCGCTACTGTACATCCAAGGTGTTTCTCCGCTGGCGCCTGTGGCTTGCTGGTGTCCCCTGTGACCCTCTATGGGATAAAGGGATTAGAAAATGAATGGATGGATGAGTACCAATGTTTTCAACATGGGAATGTTTGATTCAGTGAAGGTCTGACTAGGTATAAGACAAATTCCCTCAATTTTCAAGCATGAAACGTTTTCTGAAGTAATCCAGATTAGTAGTTTCCTTACTACCAGTGTCCTATATTGCAGTGAAGGCATTTGTTTTGATCTGTTACAGGTGACATGAAGGCTGTTCATGTGCCGTAAAAGAGCACAGTGATGATCCCTGCAAGGCTCTTCAGGAGTTCCCTCAGCACTGTGTTCCGAGAACTGTCTCGAGATAGAAAATTGGGAATCAGAGGCACTTCAGGAGTGACTGAAGGTAGGTAATTAATTATAATAATTGCTTACACTTATATAGTGCTTGTCTGGACACTACATCTCATCCAAAGGACAGCACCTGTTTACAGTATAGTGTCCCCGTCATTAGGGCCCACATGGACTGCAGGGTGAGCACCCCCTGCTGGCCCCACTAACACCACTTCCAGCAGCAACCTTAGTTTTTCCCAGGAGGTCTCCCATCCAGGTACTGACCAGGCTCACACTTGCTTAGCTTTAGTGGGTTGCCAGTTGTGAGTTACAGAGTGATATGGCTGCTGCCGAGGTAGGATACTTCCTTCACACCAGAGGTGCAGATTCAAAGTCACACTGCGCTGGAGCCAAGCTTGTCTATAAGAAAGATTTTCTGATCCATACCTGTCATCATATGCAGACAGTGAGTCATAAACAATGCTCTTCTCTCCATGAATTCATTAGTCTTAACAGATAATAGAGACCTACAGTATGGATGTATCCTCTTCAGGGATAGAACCATTTTATTTCTCTAGGATTCCCCACATTTTCTTTCTGTTTAAGTTGGGACAGCAGACTGCAGATGCCAAATATGTTGAGATGCAATTTCTTTTTCTTTTAAGGTTATAAGAAGGCCAGTATTGTAATACTGCACAGAGATCTTGCTGATGACTTCGAAGCTTTTTGCCATGCCAACAGTGGCCCCTTGCCTTTGTTATACAGAAGCCAGCCAGGAGAGCTGACATGCCCTGTACTGACCCATGCATCAGATGTTAGGTATGTGTCTCTCTCTTTAACTGGCTGTGAAAGGAAGACCGCAAGATGCCTTTGAATTGTTCACTCATTGTAGGATATATACAATCAGAAGATCTCTACTGGGGGAATCTGATAATGTTATGTCAGCTTGCTCAAGTTTTTTTTTTGTTAGTGGCAATCTAAATAGAACAAGAATAGGAACAAGAAAAAGAATGTGACAGAATAACAGGAATCCAAACAACAGTGATCTAGTTAAATACATTTTTGGATTCATGATATGTGGATTTCTCCAAAAATCCCTATATTTTCAGTGTGAATTACAGTGAAAATTAATAATACCTGTGAGCTTGATGAAACCTATTGTCCATATAGGTGACAGTGGAGAGATCAACTGACATTGGGTTATGCTTGTTACAGAACCCTCTACCCTGAGTATTTTAAGTACGAGCAAGGGAACCTCACTAGCAGGTTGCCTAGTCTACTGGACTACTCTGAAGAGTTGGCCAACATGGTGACATTCTACCTGGGTACAGCCATGTCAGACCACCAGAAACTTCAGGGGGCTGGAGTCCCTCCAAGGCCTGGAGATAAGAAACATGCTGTTAGCATTTACAAGGTAATGGCCTACATGATGCTGTCTAAAAGGGCTCAATGTGGATGTTTAAAAGTAAAATGCGAACAAGTGTTATTAGTAATACTTCTGCTAGGTTGTTCCATATGCTTTTGCAGATGGTGGGTGGTCAGACATACTGGCAGTACATTAACACTGCTCTCGCAAGCAGACAGCACAAATATGTGTTATTATCATCAGCTATCATCATTAGGGTCCATTAGCTTCATTACGCTGGTCGTGTTTTCCAGATGTCAGATTCCAGGCTCCCAAAGAAGAAAGTTCTCTTCTCTCAGCTTAGTCAAGGCAATCACATCAGAGGAAGCTAGAAAAGTGTTTCAGAGCTGTGATAAACATTTTGTAAAATTCAAAATTGATATCAACTCCTGGGAACTTGAGGCCCTTCACAGAACCAGATGGAGGGAGAATGTTATTTTGACACCCAAAGGTTTCAAGTCTCACCATGACCGCACTGCGCAGTACATAACCTGCATCTCCTGTTACAACACCTGCTCACCCTGCCAGAGAGTGTGGATTCCATATTGGCCTTATTTGTCATCTTCAGCGTCATGGAGGACAGTCAGCCATGAGGGATAACAATGAATGACATCTGTTTTAATGGTGCATTCAGCTGTAGGGTATAGGATTTAGACATCAAACTGTATTAAGGAAGATTGGCTGTGAACATGCCACCTTTTAAATTCCACTTATGCATGATCCTGCTTGGGATAATGTTTGTCCTACACAGCCCCTGGGAGTCAACAGACAACATAAAAAATATTACTTACAGCTTACAAAATTATTAACAGCTGTGAAACAACCTCTGATTGCCTAGATCCTATCCCTGCCTCTTACTGAAAACTTGCCTGCCAGACCTCTGGCCCATAATTGTAAATATCAACAGTTTGCTTTCCATGGGTGTGGTCCCTATGGCTTTAAAGACTGCATCGGTCATTGGATTCTGATATAATGATTAACTACAGACCAAATTCTAATTTACCGTTCCTACTGTATCTAAGGCTTTAGAACGTGTAGTTGCACAACAATTATAGGCTCATATAATAACAACTTTTCTGTTTGAAACATTCTAGTCTTGTTTTGTATGAATCATAGCACTGAGACTGCTCTAGGCAGGGTTGTGAATCGTTTGGTTGTTTCGTCTGACTGGGGTGCTATAAGCATTCTTATGCTCCTTGATCTTAGTGTAGTTTTTGACACAGTAAAATCAGCCAATGATGCTCAATTGCCTGCAGACATTCTTGTCTATCAATGATACTGTTTTTAACTCATTCTGCTCATATCTGACTGGCAGGCAGCATTTTGTTTCCCTTGGACCTCATAAATCCCCCATGGGCCCAGTCAATCTCGGTGTGCCTCAGGGTTCAGTCTTGGGCACAGTACTTTTTAGGATTTACTGTATATGCTTTCTCTCGATCAGATTGAACACAAACATGGTCTTCAGTTTCATTGTTATGCAGATGATACTCAGATTTACATTAAAACCTCTTCCCCTTCTGATCTCCTGCCTCTGTCACTTATCTCTTGTCTGCGCTAAATAATGACAAAACAGAAATTTTACTGGTAGGTAGCAAATGTCAGCTGGAAAAGCCGGAGAGCTTCACGGTGATGGTGGGTGGCTTTCCCATTCACACGTCAGCTATATTTAGGAATCTGAGAGTCACATTTGATCCTCTCCTGTCCTTTGAGTGGAAAATTTGATAAAGATCTCTTTTCTTCACCTCAAAAATATTGCCAGCATTAGGCAATTTCTATCAATGCTGAGTGGTTGATTCATGCATTCATAACATAACATCAAGGCTTGATCTCTGCAACTTTTTTTCTCAATGAACTCATTAACACTTTTCTCAGTTGTAATATGTCTGAATCTCTGTAGCTAGACTTCTAACTCAGACCAGACCCTGGCAGCATATCACTTCTATTCTTAAATCTCTACATTGGTTATCTATCAAGTCACATATTCAGTATAAGATCATTACTGACTTTCAAGGCTCTAAATAATCTGGCTCCATCGTACATCTCTGAACTCCTTCATATTGACTCCCTCCCATAGGTTCTGTTCAGCTGAGGCTTGTCTTTGCTCAGTGTACCCAGGACTTAATCTCAGACTTTTGGTGACCAGGCTTTTTTCTGTCTCCACTCCTTTGTTATGAAGTGCCCTTCCTCTGACTCTTTGAGAGTCACATTCTCTGACTCTCTCAAGATCTAAACTCACCTTTTTACTATGGCCTATGTCTGATTATCTTACAGTTTATCCTGTATGTTCTTGTTCTCTTCATTTTTATTTGCTTTTTATTGTATTTTGGTCTTTTTCTTTTTCAAAAGGACGCACTCATGAGCTACAAACAGAGTAATATGAACCTGATCATTTTCCAAGAGGAAAGACTGAATCAGTGCTAGGGGAAGTGATCTGTAAATCTGCGCATACAAGTATAAACTCCTGTTGTTGCAGACCTCTGTGCCTTGCTGTGGGGTAGGCAACTTCCAGTGTGATCTGAGGGTGTTCATGAAGCCCATGCCAGAGAGGAATCTGGACATGCACTTAGTCCACAGCCTCCATGGAGTTCCAGTGCACATCGGACACCCAGGTCACCTGACATTTATCATCCCAGTTTGCGCAAAACTGCAGATTTAAAATGATTAACAAATAATTTTAATATTGGGCAGCACTTCACCATGCAGTAAGACAATAACCATCAACATAATAATATGCCTAAAACGTTGTATTGCATTTATGTTATACTCATGTTCACTAAGACTACTTCAAGCAAAACTAAATTTTGATGTCCCCTGCATATGGAGGGCACCATCTAGCATTAACATTATTAATCTGAATTTTATATAGTGGATTTCATTATTACTGGGTTCCTCCCTTCAGTTAGCCTAATCTTCAGTTTCATTACAAAATTAAGAAATAGTGGGTAATTCCTGGATTGACTCTTGAACTTAATGTGCTGGATATTGTAAAGACATTGGTTTTTCCATTTTGCTAGAATGCATTCTAGTGCTGTCTATATAGCTGAATAACGGGGTTTACATTTTTCTCAAGGATCGATTATTGTAAGACCCTAACCACAGAAGTGCCTAAAACTCCATTTTAAGCTACAATATGTTCAGAGTTCAGCAGACACAAGCCTGAGTAGCTCACTCACAGGCGAACACACCACTCCTGCCCTGCACTGGCTCCCTATCTGGCTTAAGCCTCATATTGAAACCCTCCTGCTTATATTGAAGGACTTGCCGTGTCTACCTGATGCTAGTTGTTTGCTCACTTCCTCGTGACAGTTTGCTCAGCCTTTTCTGCTTTGCCCCGTGACCCCATCTTTCCTCTCCATTCTGTGGCTGGTGGGGTTTTGTGTTGCTGTTCCCCAGGGCTCTAGTGCACCATCCCCATATAAATCTTCTTTCAGTCTCAGAATTTTGAGAAAGGCTTTTTATGTAGGATAAAGCCCTGAGATTTTTGGTTTCACAAGGTGTCACCTACAGGAAGTTTATTCTGATTTCCCCAGGCCTGATTGGGGTCGAGGACTTGCGCAGGCCAGACTATGGGGACGCAGTGGAGCTGCAGCCGGGGGACGTGCCCGTGTTCTGGGCCTGTGGGACAACAGGAGCAGAGGCTGTGCGGAGCTGCAGTGAGTACAGGGCTCACGCACCACAGACGGAGGCCTTCGTTCTCAAAACCCAGCCGGATTCCTGTGTCTTGCCGCCCTTAACTCAAGCTTAAATATGAATCTTTCATTTTTTCCCCCAAATGTTCTAAGTTTATTTATAACCACTTCAAGTGTCAGTGACCATTTAACAATCCATTAATAGTGACACATGCAACAAAGCACCAATACCAAGCACCAATTTGATACTAATCAAATCTGATACTTCTTTTCTGTTGAAGAATTATAACAAAACACTTAACTGATTATACAATAAACACTAAGCTGAAAATGAGTTACATTCTATTTTATATTTATGATAACAAGGATATCAAAAAGTGCAAAATAATAGTTGCACCTATAGTTAAAGAAATGTCAATCAAAAAGGTACGTTTTTTTTTTACAGATAAAACCATCATCCTTAAGCCAGTGTTCAGTGGCTGATTTGTCTTCAGCCATGCCTCAGCAGTGTTTTTTTAATTTGTCCTTTCAGAGATGCCACTGTCATTCACCAGCTCCACAGATCTCAGCAACTACGAAGACAGTGCCTCTCCTCTTGCCAGCAGCCTTGCCCCTTCTGAGACCCCCCTTGCCTTCTGCATCTCCCAGCAGCCCCTGCACTACAGCTTGGCATCAGCTGCTGCTGTCCAGCGCATCAGAGCCTTGGAGACCCACATCGGGGCCGACCCAGGTACCCCAAATATTCCACTAGTTGAGGGTCCTGTTGTTGTCCTGTTTGCTTCAGCAGATTAGGAGAGCTGTTGCTTAAATGTCTTAAATATATAAAGGAAGGAGGAATGCATACAGGCAGATTTAGAAGGTGACAGCCATCTTATCTAGCTGTTGGACCCTCTTGACATTCTTTCTAAAAAGTCTACAGTCTCTAGTTCGATGCAAAGGCCATTCAATAAAAAAAAAATCAGGGCAATGATGATAGTCAAATGTGGGGTTTCAGTTAAAGGGGTTATCGGTTTATTGTATCCAGTTAATAAATTGTATGAATTATGCAAGCAGTAGAAGATAATGATACCTCACTAATGATACTGATCATTTAGTCTGAAAGGAGCAGGCCTGGCTTTTTTAAATGTTTTCTCCTAAAATGTTTTACCATCATTATCATAGAGCTGCGTAATGCACATTGTGTATGTATATTATAACCCTCAGACCTGTAGGATAACTAGGCAGGTGGTAAATCATAGCACGCTTAATTATGGGACCTGTGTTTTCTAGGAGAAAGAGGAATTAAGGCTCTGCTCGTCCCTGACGAGCTCCTCAAGGCCAGCCTATCCCTGTCCCATGCAGCCTCTGTCCTCATCACCACTGGCTTTCCAACTCATTTCACCCAGAACCCCCCAGAAGAGAACGATGGGCCCCCTGGGGCCATTGCTATGGCAGCCATGCTTCAAGCCCTTAACAAACGGGTCACGATCGTAACGGACCACCGCGCCTTGGACATGAACCGAAAGATCATAGAAGATGTGGTTGAGCAAGGTAATCTCAAAACAGTGCGCAAATGTCTCACTGCTTCCTAGGCTAAAATGTCAGTGTCTCATCAGCAATAGCCATTATGCTTTAGGAATCACAAACAATATACTCTTCTGCCTCACTTTCTGATTGCTGGATTGTCAGAAGAAGTATTGCATACCAGAGGAAAGCATTCATTCCCCTTTTGCTCGTGGGGTAGTTCAGCCACTAAGTCAGTCTAAAATTCTACCTGACCTCTTACATGAAGGAGCTCAGAATTTTGGTCTAAACTAACTGACTGGTAAGCCAGTTCCTGATGCATAACTCTGTAACGAAGTGTTTCCTACCCTTTCAACTTTATCCCTTTTTAGGTATACAGTCTCTTTTGTGGAATGGTAGTCAAAACTGAAAACATGCTAAACATGATCTTACGAATGTGTACATAGCTTGAGCCTAACTTAACAATATGTAGAATGTACATTCCTAGTACAATGTGCTATGTGCTGACTGATCCAATGTTAAATTTAATTTGCCAAGTGTCTGCAAAAACAATGGCATGTAATTTACAAAATGTCTTGGAAGGGAACGAGAATTGGGCATCCTCCCCCTCGAGGTGTAATACAGATGGCTATCTGTTAGCAGTAAAAGAAATAATCCTTACAATTTATATAGCACTTTTCTGGACACTCCACTCAAAGCACTTTACAGGTAATGGGTATCCCCTCCACCACCACCAATGTGCCTGGATGATGTGCACCAGTACAAAACCAGTTTCTTCCCCACAGAAGCAGCCTTATTTCGGGGTCTTAAATTCTTCTTAAAGGAAGGAGAATAGTTACAAGAAAGAAACAAAAAGAGATCCTGTCTTCCTTTAAAGAGCTGTCACTATTTTAGGTCAGTTCACCCTGCTAAGCCCCGTTTTCCCCACAAATAATATAGAGTCTCAATGTTATTTATTTACCTTTCCAAACAAACCTGAATGTCCAGCTCCTGGTGCCCTTCCCACTCTCTCAATTGCTTTACAGAGCTTATATGTCTCAAGTTGAATGTAGTGTAACTACCCACATTTTGGGTCATTGTCTACTCTTGACCCATATAAGATCCAAAATGGCTGATTTCTATGGAAGCCTCTCAGGGACATTACAGGCAGGTCTTCCACTCAGGGATGTACAGACTACCACTGAAAATGTAACTAGTTTTCTGTTTATATCAGAATGTAACCCATTGATTCAGATCAAAAAGAGCAATTGACCTAAAAATTACCCTGTAACACAACACTGCTTAATGCTGCCCAATTAGAGACTATGGTCCTTAAGATAATGTACTGTTTCCTGTTTGTTAATCAGTTTTCTTTCTTCAGCTGTGGAACATTTTTTTTTGTTTTTGAATCTCAGTTCCCTTTTCCACTATCTGTAGAGCACTCTCTTCCTTTTGTTTCTTTTTCTCAATTTCTCAATCTATTTAGGCTACATTTTCCTAGACTTTCATATTTGTTTTAGGAATAAGTTTGTTTTGCCGTTAGTGTTGTCTTGTATTGATGCTTTATCCATCTGTTCCCAGTGCTCTGCTTGCAAACTCTGCTTTACTTCTTCAAATTTTGTTTTTCTAAAAGTAAACCCCTAATATTAGACTGACGTTTTTTAGATTCAAAGTGTACTTCAAAAGTTACCACTACGGTGTAGAGACTGGCTTTCTGACATATTTAAAAGCAAGACACCTGTTGTGTGGCTTTGTAGCAAAAAAAACTCCTAAAACTGTTTGGGATGATGAGAGATACTGTAACACTGCAAGGTTTGCATTTCAGGAGATCAGAAATATTCTTACAGTACTGGCATTTAAAATTGTTCTTTCTTTCCAAATACTTCCCTTTTCCTTACACGACTTTGATAAGGAAACTCAGGAGGCTGTTCAAGTTGTGCCTGATTATAAATACATATAGAAATGGCCTTTCTACGAAATGGCCTTTAGAGCTGAGGAAAGGAGAGAATGATGGAGTCTCTGCTAGCCTCTTGTCCTTTTCCATCTAACGCCTTTTTTCTATCCTAATTTAAAAAGACTAAGAGTTAGATTTCCGTTTGCCATCCAGTTGTGCTGTCTTGTGCTTTTTCAGGTATTTTTTCAATGTGGCTTCCTTGAAGAAGACGTCAAACCTGAAATGTGTCCGTGTTTGATTGCAGGCATTTTAAAGACTCCAGTTCCAGTGCTCAGCTTCCAAAACTCAGGTGGAGAGTCAGCCTTGGGGTTCCTCTGTCACAGTGGAGATCCTGAGAAACCCAGGTACCTTGAGGAAGAAGGCCAAGAGGCTTTGCAGTTGCTTTCAAAATGCTAACCCGTGTTTCTTTCAGAAGAGATTTCTACTAAAAGATTTGTTGTATTACAAAATTAGCAGTTTGCTTCTGAAATATCTTCCTTCATTGGGGTTTACTTAACTGTCACTGCTTGTAGATGTGCAGGCAGCACCTGCTGCAGAAAATAAGGGGTCTTGCTCAGGGGCCCAAAGGAGTAGGATTCCTCTGCCAGCTGCAGGATAAACCGGCAACCTTCCAGCCACAGGTGCAGATCCTTAGCCACAGAGCCACCCCTGAACATTTAATTATGTCAGATATAGAACAAACTATTTATATTTTTCTGTTTAACAGCAGTTTGCCTTTGAGCTTATTGACTATGTCAAGGCTGTAGGTCAAGTTTTAGGCCTTTTGTTTC
Source organism: Atractosteus spatula (assembly GCF_055471065.1). Classification (NCBI taxonomy): domain Eukaryota; kingdom Metazoa; phylum Chordata; class Actinopteri; order Semionotiformes; family Lepisosteidae; genus Atractosteus; species Atractosteus spatula. Next base: position 23,911,165 of record NC_142714.1, read on the forward strand.
TAAGCAGTCATCCAAGGAGTAGAGAGCTTCATGTCTTGTAACACACGTGTCGGTCACAGGATTCTAACATGCTGATCACCAGTCATTAAGATGGTGCAGACTGGAACCTAAAGAGAAATGCTTTTACAATTCTGAACTCTTTTATGTGTATCAAATGAACAGGTAAAGGTTTATTCCATGCTGAAACATTGTTTCAAATCTGCAGAAGCATGTCCTCAGCTTCAGTACAACATGAAAGTTTGACTGACAACTGGTACAAGTGGTCGACAGTCAGATTTTAACATAAAATAACGTCCTATCAGCGGTCCTGGCTGCAGGGCTTCTGAGACTATGAAGAACAAAGGGAAGTCAGGCCGTGTCCGTGCCTGAGCAAAGTACATGATGAATGAATCTATTCAAACATGTCATTCTCAGGTATGACCACTTGGTGGCAATAGAGCGTGCTGGAATGGCTGCAGATGGGAACTACTACAACGCCAGGAAAGTGAATATAAAACACCTGGTGGATCCCATTGACACTCTGTTCACAACTGCCAGCTCCATCCCAGGAATCACCACCACAGGTACCTCAAAACTACTACAGAATCCACTGGACTGCAGGACTAGCCAGAGAACTGACACCCACTGAACGTTATGGCTTTGAAAGGAGGCATCATCATTGCTTTTGCAGTCTTTTTTTTAAAAGTGGTTGCATCATGTTTTTTATTGTTTGTGGATAATATATCAGCGGTATATGCTGAGAGGCAATAGAAACACAATGAATAAGTTTGGAATCAATAGCATTTGCTGCATTTTTAATGACTCTAAGTATACATACTGTAAATATATGCTTATATTACTGTATGCATTTTCATGGGTTTCCCAGAATTGCATCATGAACCAGACCTCCATATACATCACCATATTCTATCATGATTTCACTGTGCACTATTCCTCCGTTACTGTATATTGCTGTAAACTTTCAAATGGGGGATCCATTCCACTGTGAGGTTCCTGTTCACTCCTTAAACTATGGATGCACGTTAATAACTATTGAAAAGCTTTACATTTAGAATTATTACTGGGAAGGCTGCTGTTCAGCTGCCTTGTCTTTAATCTCTTCAATTCCTGCTGCACTTTTATTGTCCTGCACTTGTTCTTGTCCTCATCTATGAAAAAGCAAAGCTCAGATTCCATTCTACATCCACCTATCCTGATTCACTGCTCACAGTATTGACACCTAAGCATGCCAGGGTAGCAGGTGACCACCACACACCAGCAGACAGCTGGCATAGCACTGAACACCCTGATGGAGACATAATGGAACTCTTCACTAGGGGGTGTCTTGATGCAAAGTCAGACATGCCTCAAGCAAGGTCTTGTCTTTCAGGGATTGGCGACGGAGGCAATGAACTGGGAATGGGGAAGGTGAGAGAGGCAGTGAGGAAGCAAGTGCCAAACGGGGAGCTGATCGCCTGTGATGTTGCTGCGGACTTCGCCATTACCGCAGGTAAATTCACTCCCAAAGAGGGGTCTTCTCATCAACTCTTATTATTTGTTCTTGTGATTCTTCCCTTGATCCACTTGATTCACAAGAGCCACAGGTATCAAACACATGAAGCCTGTACAGTGTAAACTGGAGAAGGACGCTCCAGTAGCTGCAACAGTTTAGAAGTGTTACGTACTACAATACAAGCACAGCAGTTTGCATGTTGTAGGAAATTAGTTTGTATGATGTGTTGTACAATGTAAAGAAGGTAAATTTAAATATAAGGTAAACACATGTAAATATAAAGTCAACATACAGAAGGATGGGTCAGGAGTAAAAAGCAGTGCAAAAGCCCTAGTGTGTCAGTCAAGGAAGCACATCATATTATGGGAAAATGCAGTCTGAGAGAGGTGAGTTCTGATAATACAAAAATAACTTCAAGTCAAAGTGTGCTTCTCTAAAAAAATAATAAAAAAGGCTTAAATAACAGAATGCCCAATGAAACAATGTTCTGCTGGTAATAATCAAGAGAGTCGTCTTTCTGAGAAATCATTTAAAGGTTGTGGTTTCTTTGTATGGCTTCCTAACTTCCATCCTGCCATCTCTCGCTGTGTTTCTGTAAATCAACCCAAGGAAGATAACAGATAAAAAAGCATATAAACCACTTCCTCTCACCCTTCTTTCACATTTACTATGTTAAGATTTTTTAATCTAAATAAATTTAAATAATAAGGTAAAATTAAAGTGTCCTAACACTAGTCTGCCAAGTGAGGAAATTTCTACATTTACATTTAAGGTGTTTCCTTTTTATTCTGAAATGAAAAAGCCACAAGATCACGCTCAGTATTCCCAGAATAAATAGGATGTTTTATTTCAATTTAGATCTATTTATTAACAAAACTAAGAGGCAAAACACACTGACTACCATTTCCAAATATTTACATAGAGTATGACAAGGTCTAGCCTGTTACAGTAAAACAGAGCTAAGAGAGGGTTCATTTGGCTGGTGGATATCACAGGGATACCACTGTCCAGAGCTCAGAGTGGGTAGTGTGTCGGTCTTTAAAGCAGAAGGGCCAATGTGCTGGAAGTCTGGCCTGGAAAACGTGCTGCTAGTGTCATTGTAAGAGCTCAAGAAAGAGAATTACAATAGTGAACCTTTGATACATGGAGAAGGAAAAAAAAGAGAAATTAGTTTAGGAATTTAAGTATTCGGTACCTCAATATGAAGTACAACTAATGGAAAGTTTATTTTAGTGCCCTTTTGACCTGAACTGAAATTGCAATTTTCACTTCAAATGCTGGGCGGCATGGTGACACAGTATTTAGCATTGCTGTCTTGCAGCACTGGGGCCCTGTGTCCACTTCCAGAACTGGAGTGCTGGCTGCGTGACGTTTGTATGGGTTTCCTCCCACATTCCAAAATCAAACTGGTTGGTTAATTGGCTTCTGGGAAAAACTGGCCCTGGTGCAAGTGTGTGTATGCCCAGTGATAGACTGGCATCTCATCCAGGGAGTACCCTGCCTTGTACCTTTTGCTTGCCGACATGATCCCCCATGACCCTGAACTGAGTGAGGCAGTTAGAAAATGGAAGGTTGGACTTCCACTGCCCTTCGTCAGACCTAGTTTAAAGTGCCTGCTTTATTCCTGACCTGGTGAGCCATGAGAAATGGGCAAAAACAGATTTCCACTGTCCCTCTGAAACTGCTCTCCTGTGGACCCGTCTAGGGGTGTCTAACTGGGGGGGCTACGCGGTGGCCTGTGCTCTGTACGTCCTGAATCACTGTCCTGTCCATGAGCGCTACCTCAGAAGAGCTGTGGGGCTCCCCAGAAACATCCAGCACAGTTCCTGGACTGCTGCACTCCCCACTGTCAGGAAGGTAATGTGGAACATTGTCAGCATTTTTACTGAAACTAATAAATCCTAGCTATTTTTATTGATGTCTTCACTCTCTTCAGTCCCGTTGCCTATAGAAACCCAATACAGGATTTTAGCTCTGGAAAAAGGCCATTTATTTTCTTTATCACTTACCCACATTCACAAAAAACAAATTTTATAGCCTCATTAAACAAAAGGAAACTAATCTGGAACATAAATGATCAGATAGATTAAGCAAACCTTTTATACTCTGAACCTTAATAATGAAATTATAGAGACAATGAGATGGAACACCCACTAAGTTATACAGTATATAATAGACACCTTGTTCAAAAAATCAAAAATTGAAAAATTGAAAAATCAATTTTTCTCATTTGATTTGGAAAATAGGCTCATATCAGGAGGACATAGTAATGTGTAATAAGACTAGAATATTGGTTAATTCTGCAGACCATAAAAACAGTGCTGAACAGGTCTCAGCTGTAGTAATTGTGCTTAAAAAGAAAGTTGAGGTGAACAGCTCATCTTACTTGTTAAGGAGGAGAAGATCCTGGAGATCCTGGTGAGGTACGGCATCCGGAGTGGGAGAACAGGGACTCTTGGGATGGAAGTGGACGGTTTGCCTTTCCACAGTATTCACTCCGCAATGATCCAACGACTGATCGACACCACCCTGCATCAGGCTGCTCTCTAACAGCCCCTGGACACGCTGCAGCACACCTCTTTCCAATCAAGAGACAACTGTCATCCCTGCCTTCTTACCTTGACAACAGAATAGAGCTGGTCACATTGTCGTCATCAGTAGGCCTACAGTAGGTGACTGAATAAGGAACAGTCAGGTAAGTGGTTCACAACACTGCTTTGTCAGGAGCTACTGAAAACATCATCTGCTTTCTGTAACAGCCCTCACACAAACATAATTAAAATGAGGAATGAGGTTTTTTTTGCATGAGACGTACTGGAATTGGTATGGGGGGGGGGGCTGCAAATTTCAATATTTCTTGTCATGGGAAATTAGGACTAAAGCTGACATGCAGGAGACAAAAAACAATGCAAAGCTTTAATGAGAACCTGAAGATTTGTTTGATTTATTTGAAATGTGTACATTTCTTTAAAACACCAGCAGATGTCTGAGATTCTGCATATCTTATGATGGTTACTGTATTCTTGGTAAAACTTCTCTTCAGGCTTCTCTTTTCCAACTATATAATTCAGTGGCAAAAATGAGCATTGAAAGATTGTGCTGTACTATAAAAACAGCACAATTTTCAATAGTTTAAATCTTATTATCCAATAGATCAAATTTACCTGCAGAGTATCTCTCACTTAAGAGGTTCGATCATACTATGGACCTGTATGGGCTGCGGCAATGTGGTTTCTCCGTATAAGCAGGGAAGAGAACAGCTGTCTTCTACAGTTTGTCTAAAAAAACAAGCTGTCTGCTCCATAGAATGTAAGTGCATTTGAAATTAATTGTAGTGAATCACAGCAGGAAAAGTATTACCAAAAACATGGTAAATCAAAACAGTTTTATTTTTTTCTTATAAAAAAAGCTTTAAGTTAAATTAGATCGGTCAGAAAAGAGTCCAACAGATGTTTGGAGTTCTGCTCTTAACCAATGGTCCTGTATACATTTATATAACTTTGCTTATCCCCTGAATGAAAAAAAAAGATATGTAACAAAATGTAAATATACCATGTTCACAGTAATAAATATTCCAAACTTTTTCCTTTTTTACAATTACATATAATATATATTTATATATAGTAAAAACAAAAATAATTTTTCAAGTTGAAAAAGAAATACAGAACGATAACAGAAAAGATGGCAGAACGACATGACAGCATGTTTCCATTCTCAAGGCATTGGTAAATAATGGCAAATTAAAAATTCATTGTCTTTATCTCTCTGTAATAAATAGACCGTGAGATTACCTCAGAACTGTAGTGCATTACTGTAAAAAAGAAAAAAAAATACATAGTGCAGGTTTTCCTTGCAACACATCCTCTTTAACTCCAAACAAAAATAGGAATGACAGTGAAAACGAACAAACAAAAGAAGTGTCATGTGCCCACCACTACCTGAACTGGAAAAAGCCTCTCGACCATAACAGTCTTGGCAGCAACAGAAACAGCTAAACATGCATCTTATGAAGAAACCAGCATGATCTTTTACCCTTTTTTAATTTGGCAAAGAGTTTGAAAGTTATTCTTATCCTCTTCGGAACTGTAAAGCAAAATTTGTCACGTCATTATGAGATGCATAGAAATCATGATGTTCAACTCAGAGTAATAATACATGTTAACAGGAGTACAACCTTCATGCAGCATATTGGTGTTATACAGAGTGAGAACGGGTCACCACAGGGCTATGCTCCCTTGTCCACCTCATTGGGAGGCTCCAACGGTGGCACTGTCTACCGTTTGCAGGTCCCCCTCCCCCCACCAGGAAGGTGGTGTGTTTCTTTTGTCAGTGGTTTCTCAACTCCATGTTCAGAGGTGCTCATACTTCACACTTCTGCACCCAGCTCTATGACCCCGGTCTCGACGATGGGCACGAATTTGTCCTCGATCTGCACCAGGAGGATGGTTTTGTCAATGTGGGAACGACTGCCTGGATCTCTGCTACAAGGCACCCAGCGGTGAATCACCTAGAAGAAGAGGCAGACTGTTACAGGCCGAAATTCTGTCTCAAAAGACAAGAGGGGCGTGTGCTTTTTACTCTGCAGACATCCCTCGGAAATGCCCTAGTTAGTGAAGAGCAGAGGTAATACTATCCAGACAAGACCTGGTTTCTTGAGCAATACTTATTCTAAACTCACAAGCTTAGTGTTAGACTTCCAGAGCATTATTATACTTTGTGAGATACTGGCACACACAATGACTTTTTCCGAAAGTACAACTTTTTTTTGGAGAGTCCAGGTTGGCGATTTAAGTAAAATGCATAATCCTTTTGCAAAATTTTGTGTGTGTTCATCTGACACAGGATTGGATTATATCAAACTTCGTCTCGCCTGCAAATTGCAACATTTCCAACATTTCCAAATCTGGGGGTTCTAAGCAAGAAGAATGCCTTCACTATCAAGTAGTGTAGGACTTGATGCATCGATTCAATCTGTAACCCTGCAACTAAAAAAGGAAAGAACAATCCAGTGACTTCGTAAATTATTACCACTAATCCTAGACAATTTAACTTGGGAAAATCTAGTGCTATTATTAATCTGTGTCTGCAAATTTACCCTGTGTCAACATCACTAACTTGCTCACTTTCAAGGCTGTACTTGTGCACAAAACAGATACCCTTTTAACCTAAAGATGAACTTATTTATCCTAATATGTTTGCCTCTGCGATCATTTCCAGAAGAGAAACCCATTGATGAACAACTCCTCACAAACACTTCACAAAGGACAGATGCATCTCTCCCATCCTGACTTCATTCAGTACAGCTTTGATTTTAGGATTAATACAGAAAAAAATCTAACTATTTGTCCATTAACAAAGTAAAAACCTTTCAATTCTATTGAAAGTACAACAGCAATTAATAGATGTCTAATTCAGCATTTAATAGAACAATTCATAAAGCGAGAGCTGTGTATAAACGAATGCCCTCAAACATCAATGAGCTGAAGCAATGCAGTAAAGTAGAGTGGGCCAAACTTCCTTCAAAACGATGTGAGAGACTGATAAACTCATACAGAAAACGATTACTTCACGTTATTGCTGCTAAAGGTGGTTCTACAAGCTACGGAATCATGGGGTATACTTCGTTTTTCACACATGGCTTCTGCATGTTGGCTTTTTTTTTGTTAAATAATGACATAGTGGAATCTGTTATGTGCTGTTTGTCGCCTGAGGTTAGATTTACCTAATATTAGGACCTGGTAAGGACCAGATAACCTTTTGTTATGTCCTGATATATAAAACCATAGAATTGAAAGAGGGTGTACTTTCTTTTTCACATGACTGTATATTTGTTTGTAAGACTGCAATCAAATCAGATACTTCTAAGGTGGCATGACCGCTCTGCAAGGGGCATGGTCACATACATACTGTACAACACACAGAACCCCTGGTGCCTGAGCTACACAGTAATGTCAATGTCAAGGCCATTAACCCAATCCTGCTGGCGGCAGTGGACTCCAGACTCACATGGCCCTCCATGCCCTCCTGGGGGCTCCAGTCCCTCCAGCAGCTCCGCCCGGCTCTCAGACGCATAGCCTCGTCAGGCCACTGCAGCTCCTTGCGCTTGGACAGGTTGATTGTCTCCAGGACCTGACTGACGTCCACAATCTGGAGGCAAACAAGACACGTCCCATCAGCTCAGAGCCAGAGCAGTCGCAGCAGCCACCTTGATTTTAGAGCTCTGTCGGTATTGGTCACTATATCCAAGCACAGCTCAATCCCATAGATCACACAGGCAATAGGTGGGGTGTAAACAGTAGTGGAAAAACTTTCAATGTCTAAACATCAGAGCAGAACACTAAAATGAGCTTTGCAACAGTATTTAACAGGTTTCTGCTTTTCCTCACTATAAATGAGTTTGCTTACTTCTCTCCTGGTCACATTATTAGGAAGCATGCCAGTTCAGATGCAGATTCTGTGGAGCTGCTCGTTTTAGATGTAGAGCCCTGCCAAGTCATACACTAGTCAGATATGGGCTAACAAGGGACTCTATTCCACGTGCTGCTACAGGCACTGGACGAGCCCCAGTTAAGAGCAGCTCAAGATTGGGTTCGTGTGGGCAGCGGGTAATGGCGATCACTCACCTGCACCCTGTAGGAGATATCCTCCCGGCGGTTGACGCACCCCAGTGCCAGGTGACCCCCTGGCGCCGGCTCGGGGCCGCCCAGCCCCTCGCTGCCCAGCAGCCCCGCCAACGTGTGCCTCTTGCAGGGCGGGATGCTGTGGCTGGACAGGCTGGCCGAGGGGCCGGCGGGGTCGGGGGCCAGGCGCAGCTGGATGGAGGTGGGCAGCGCGCGCAGGGACAGCTGGCTGGTGGAGGAGCGGCGGCAGGGCTCCAGGCCCGTGGCCGAGGTGCGCAGGGACGAGTGGCGGCTGCTGCTGTAGCGGCAGGAGGACTGGCTGGCCACCGAGGCGCGTGCCGGGGAGTGCCGCACCAGCCCGGACTGCACCGACTGGGAGCTCTGGCTCGTGCCTGGGAGACAGGGAGGACGGGGTCAGGCCAGGCATAGCTGCCTTTTCAAGAGGGCTGCAAGGAGCTGCGGTTTAACAGTTCTAAAACTAGGCATTTTAATCGAAAACAGGGACTTTGAGATCAGGGGATGAGCAAAATCAGGGCATTTAATCTGAAAATGAACAGAAGTCAGGGCAACAGAAGAATACCTTTCAGAAATGCACAGTGGATAAGGGGGATTGTGTTACAGAAACTTTCACCTCCTAAATACACTGATCCACTGTAAATGCAGATTTTTAATCCACCAAAACCTCAAAAATATTGATTGTACGCATACTGCTAAAGATTAAAATGTGATCTTCAAGACATGTTGGCAGAAAAGCCATCAACAAGGGCTTCGAGAAGTGTAGTCTGGAGAAAGGATGACTTCAACAACCAAGGACTGTAGTAACGGATCTCAGCTCTATCTTTAAGCCACATATACTGTACAATCTATACAATCCTCTCTGGTCTGAGAGGTTTGTCATAAATTACTATTTACTGCTCTAAACTACTTAATCTATAGTGTCTCAGTTAAACTGCTAGTGTCTTCAACTGTCAGTCTCAATTTGACACGGTTCAAGAAGCACATGAAGTAATCCCTGCATGCTCTCAGAAACACTTCCGAATCAAGTCTCTAGAGTTCTGGGTCTTTTTAATCACCAACATTGTAAAGCCACAGAAGAGGGATGAACTGGACCAATTAGACCTTAATTAGGTCAATTCATCTGATGTCCCAGGTTGTGTAGACCAGATCTCAGATCTCGGCGATGAGTTCATGTGCTGACGCCAGGGGCCCCGAGTGCAGCGCGGCACTAGAAGGACCAGGCTCACCTAGGGCGTGGGGCTGGTAGGACACGGGGGGCGCGAGGCCGCCGCCCCCCCCACCTTGAGAGAAGCCGCTCTGCTGGGGGTCCAGCCCCGCCCCGCTGCCGCTGCCCGACGAGGCCCCGCCCCCGCCGTCCGACTCCTCGATGTTCCCGCCGCTGTTGCACCCGGCTCCGCAGCCCTTCCTCAGCCTGCGGGGAGAGAGCAGCCCCGCTCACGCGCTGCCGTCACCCACAGATCAACAGCCCTGCCCCCTTCCCCCGTGCCCCATCGCCGCCTTCCCCCCCCCAGTACCTGTGCCAGGTGCCGACCACAAAGTTGCGGATGTTGCCTATGCTGATGGGGCCCCCCAGGATGTGGCGCAGCTGGCCGTGGGAGTCGCAGTAGGAGGTGGTGAGCGGGGAGACGTAGATGGGGTAGCCGATGGGCTGGTCGCAGGAGGAGTTGATCATGTTGCGCAGGGCCTGCTTGGCGTTCTGGATGCTGCCACGCTCGGGGTTGCGGTTGCGCAGGAAGACCAGCTCCTGCTGCTGCCCCGCCCACAGTCCACGCACGCACTCCTTATTGACCTGCAGCACAGGGGCAACAGTGATCCCTTACTGCTCTACTCCGCTGAAGCCTTGAGGGCCCGATGTTCTGGCAGCGTGTAAAAGGCAGTGCTCATATATGGCAGGAAAGCGTCCTTTGATAGAAAGGTAACTCCATTTTCATTGTTGCAAAATAAAATGTTTTTTAAATACGGAAAACTATCAGTATAATACATTTTTCAAGGAAAATGAATGAGATACATGCATAGAACAATGATTCAGCTCCAATAAGTCAATTTCAATGAAGAAAACATTTAAGTGTGGCGAAACTCTAGAGCATTTTTACCACTGTTAAGCTTGCCAAGGAAAAGCACTTCACAATATACAAAATATTTCACCAGAAATCCCTTTTATATTTTTGGTGTAACAACACAAAACAACCGGTTCTGTGCATCGTACACCTTGCCGAGGAAAAACACAGAAGTTTGAGCTCATTCAGATAATTTTAGAAGCTGCAGCCACAAAACCAAAGACCCAGAAAAAAAATCGCTGTCTCCGTCTACTTGACAAGAAACACCTTGTGTGAGTTCTCCTGGAGCCTGCAGCATATAAGATAAGATAAGATCAGAGCGTAGGGTTAGCCATTCATACGGCGCCCCTGGAGCAGTTGGGGTTAAGGGCCTTGCTCAGGGGCCCAACGGAGTAGGATTCCTCTGCTGGCCACGGGATTCGAACTGGCAACCTTCCAGCCACAGGCACAGATCCTTAGCCACAGTGCCACCACAGTGCCACTGCATCTGGCATGGCGCACACTGCTGTGCAACCGGACTCTTACTCCTGGCATTGTGCGCACCTTGATGACACGGAAGCTGAGGTAGCGGCGGTTCAGCATGATGATCTTGTACTCGTTGGTGCCCTCGTCCATCACGTGGCGCAGCGCCAGCAGGGAGGGGGAGTTGGAGAGCACGGCGCTGCGCCAGGCAGGGTCGCCCTCGTGCGCGATCACCAGGGTCTGTTGGTGGGTGGAGATGGCTTCGTACAGCACCGCCGGCTCCTCGTACTCGTCAGGGGAGGTGAAGTGGTCCTGGGGGTAAGAAGCAGGCAAGGAAAATCAACAATATGAAAAGCCAGACCATCAGTCCTTGGCAATTTCCTGCAAAAGGTTATAAGTTACAACAGTTTTGGTCCCAGGTATGGACTGCACACATGCTGGCTGATTCTAATTTAGCTCACACAATGTGTTAATGAGTTGCTGCCTTCCACAGAGGAAAGAGTGTCTTCCTCAACTTATTAAACCCACTCACCCACTCATTGCCTTTGCTTTATGGCTGCTGAAGTCCTAATAGGTGGTCTTTCAGACTTGTGTATCTACAGGTGTGTGCAGTCTTAGTAAAATGACAAATGTTACCACTGTTGAAGAACAGCACTATGAATATCTGTACTGATCCAGCTGTTGGATCATTGAGCTGTACCTACGGAAGGCGTCCCCTGAATGGGTTTCACAGCCACCAACTGATTCATTCTTCTTTGGAGAAATAAAGCAGCTGTAGGGAGAGAGCACTGTCGGCGCTGCAGTGTGGAAGTAAGACAGTGTGATAGTGAGGCTGTGAGGCTGTCGGGCAGTGAGGCAGTGAGACAGGCGATGTGATAGTGAGACAGTCGGGCAATGTGATAGTGAGACAGTCGGGCAGTGAGACTGTGAGGTCGTCGGGCAGTGCGGCAGTGAGACTGTGAGGTCGTCGGGCAGTGCGGCAGTGAAGCAGTGAGGCCGCCCCTTTACCTGGTGCAGCTTGAGAGACATGCGGACCCCCGGCACGACCACCTTCCTCAGCAGCTCCATATCCGCGAATATCCACTCATCCCGGACAGAGGAGATTCGGAAATCCCCTTTGAACAGGGCATGGAGCCCATACAGGAAAGACTCCAGGTTACTATAGAAAAATCCAGCAAATAGGACCCATTAATTCGGTAGAGACCAGTAGAGACCACAGTCCTATACCAGGTAGTCTGGGGAATATATTAATTTCATCTGCACTTCACTGCAAGAGAAAAACAGACAGGAAGTGTTGCACACGGTCCCCCATGGTTGTCACTCATACTTATGCTCTTACTTTGATTAACTGATACAAATATTGGCTCATATTATTATTTGGCGACAACCCCTGTTGGACAAAAAGAAGGATCTGGACAGGCCGGCCAGGAAAAGCCAGGGCGCTGACAAAGCCTGGTCCTTTCCTGCAGGAGCACGGTCTGTGAACTGGTTACCTGGACATGTGGTGGGAGGCAGTCCCCAGTGCCCTCCTGCCCAGCACACACAGGCCGTAGGACAGCGTTACCAGGGCCGAGTCCTTGTCGCAGGCCGGGGGCTGTGGAGACGCACAGACACACAGCTTCGTCACGGGCAAGCGCCGAGGCTATGCACAAGCCTTTTTCGATGGACCAGGGCTCAAGCCTGGCTCGGCGTAAGGTATTAAATTAAGCATGACAGTCTCATTTGAGCACACCATAATGATGACATTGAATCGCAGCAGAGTATATCTCCATATTAATGCAATGTGGCATAAACTGTGAGCCCGAGTAAATACAACTGCATACAACATGGTTTTGACATTTTTTAGCACTTAATAGTAATACCCAATGGCTGAACAGGCTAACACACAGAGCAAATCAATTTGCATTCAATTATATCCCACATCATAGCCAATTACAGCTGTAATAATCTCCTCTGACACCTAATTCACTTTCATTAAGAATACCAGCTTCACTGCCACAGGGCTGAGAATTATCATCAAAACAAGCTGTCTATATGTGTGTGTAACTCAGACTGGCAGAGTGAAATGTTAACCAGGAAAAATACAAAATATAAATCAAAGGGTATTTTTTAAAGCATCTTAAAATTGTTTTCAACTTAAATGTTCACAAGCATTATGATTTCTTTTCTACTTCTCTCTTTCCAACTTAAAGGTTGAAAGAGAAGCATGATAAATTCCACAAAGATCCCTCTCAATGGCCTACTTGGGATAAGCAGTAATACCAGGTCTTGAACAGTGAAACACAAACCAGTAAAACCAATGCAAACTATGTGGAATAACAGAAAACCAGGGGCAATCCTTTATGCAAAGGGTTGTTGGAGTATGTAGCAAGTTAGCCCAAAACATGTTAAATTTCCTTTAAACAACCTAGAAGTTATAGATAAAGATTACTCTCAACCCTCACACAGGTTCTTTCAAGAAAAGGGTCAATGAGATGCTTATTACTCAAGATACTACCAACCAAATGGTCTACATGAGCTGAATGGCCTCTGATTTTAAATCTTTCATGTTCTTTGGTTACGGGTAATGTCAACACTGTGTAGCGGCAATGCTTGTTAATAAGACAGAATTAAGTGTTGCTGAGCTTCCCAAATAAGGGCCCCATTTCTCTGTTCATCTCTGTGGTGCAGCCACAGAGAAACTATTCATGCAGGCTGATTTAAGATGTTTTCTTTTGATAAGGACAGCTCCCAAAGGGGGATGCACTTAGCTAAGCCTGGCTATCATGATCAATGGTCATCCATTGGTGCCTATCTGTCTAGGGAGTGCCAGTTGGACATCTGGACTGCATTCCTAAGTGTCAGGAGTAAGTGACTCATATCTCACCTTGATCAACCAATCAGGGACTGGTAGGGCCGAGTAACCCACGTGGGACTCTGATGCCCATGGAACTTTCAGCCAATCAACGAGCTGAAGTTCCTCCAGGTAAAAACAGGCAACACAGAGAGCCTGGGAGATTCAGTAAGAGATTCAAAAGATTCAGTGGACTTCTGTGGACTGTTCTAAAGGGAATTCAAAGGAGAATTCCAGGGCAGGACGGCCCAGGAGCAGAAGGCTCCCAAGGGCAGGACATTCTCGCAGCGTGCCTCCTGACCATCCTGAGACTCAGCCCGGACAACCACGGAACGGCCAGTGTGTCCGAGTGCCAGAACTTTCCTTTGTTCTAAGAGTCTAGAGCGGAGGTTGCCAGAGAGTAACCAGAGGATCCACCCGAGGTTAGCAACAGCAGCAGGCCTCGTGAACAGGTCGGAACTGTGGACAGCTGAATCACTATTCAGAACTAGCGCTTCATTAGGAACGAACCGGTCCTCTTCCTGACTTGCTGGGGTCCACAGTCATCTTTTCTCCTGTGCACAAACTTTGCTAGTTAAAGCCAACACTAACTAGCCGGTCAGTGAGCATCAGCAGCGCACCGTCGCAAGCCGCACAGCACAGCCTGGCACGGAGCCAGAGAGCGCGGATTGGACAGCAACAAGCCTGCAGCTGATTCTTTGTGCCTGCAGGAGATATGAATCCCCAGAAATTGGATGAGTATTCAACTTCAATGCATTACAGCTCGAGAATTCAATTGTTATCCCAACCAGTTGATATCAATTTAATTCCTAAGAGTTATGTACTTGTTTTGAGTATCTGATGTAGAAGTTATAACCAAGTGCATTTACGAAACAGTCTTAATGAATGATATACTGAACGTATGTCCTCTTGATATATGTAACTCTTCGCAACTGATTGAATATATATCTTTTGTATTCTGATAACCCTCTCGATAAGATCTGTTAGGTTTATATGCATATTTTATGTATTAATAAATGTATCCTCGTGTATTAGTACCTGTGTGTGTGCGTTGTTTGAGTTATGTCGCATGGTTGGATTCTAAAGCCATCAAAAGAATTAACTTTGTGATTTACTGCTACAATTAATAATTGTCACAGTAAATGCCCAAACCCTACAGAACTGGTGCCTTCAGAGAGCCACTACATTTACATTTTGGCTATGGCAACGTTACATATTTGGCGTCCCTGGGCCGGCTATGATTACAACTGTAAACTAAAAAAATAAAAAATAAAATCTAAAAGCAAGTTTGCAAACTCCATAATAATAGTAGTTAATTTTTAAACATGGTGGCTTTTTTTCCTGTTAAAACTGGAAAGAATTAAAGCAGCCAGAATGTGAGGAATTTGTATACTGTACGTTAAAACAGCAAAACAATTAAAATGCTTTCCAGCACTGCCCTCTACTGTTCATGTTTGTTTCCAAGGTGGCATTACAATGTTTGATAGTGTCGGGTATTTAACACTGACATGTTTGTCAGAAAATGTGCAATATCCCACGGAAACCATTTTCAGGAGAAGCAGTCCACATGCCTTTATCACTAAAGAGTGCTCTTTTACACTGACAAGGAGGAGGATGAACGAAATGCAGGCATGTACACCCAGGCGACTAACGGTTTTAAACCGTCAGGAAAAAACAAGCCCTCCCAGGCCCACCACCCGAAGGAAAGGCATCGATGGTAACCGGCTGCGGGGCGAGCACCTTCTCCAGGCGGGAGCAGCAGTACTGGATCCAGCTGAGGTAGACGGCACAGAAGCTCTCTCGGGAGATGCCAGCCAGGCGGTGGTCGTAGTCCTCGTCGATGTTGGGGTTGAAGGTGGGGTCCAGGTCCACGTAGTTGCGGTCGCTGCAGCACTGGAGCCCCTCCTGCATGGCCTCATTGCCCAGCCACTCCTCCAGCTTGTCTGAGGTCGTCACGTAGTAGATGATGCCCTGTTGGAACAACCACCCGAAACGCACTGAGCTGCCGGGCACTTCCCGGTTATAAGGAGGGAGCTGTGGAGAACGTGATCCTGTATGCTGACAAGATGAATTGCCACAAGGAGGAACATCTGTGCAGTTGGACACTTCCACTACATTTAGGGGTCCTTAATTTTGGGGTACTTTGTCTTGTTTTTGTTTCAAATCTTGGGATGACCTGTACCACCAATAAAATTCTCACAGTGGACACATATGCAGTATTGAGAATTGAGGCATTGGTTTTGTTCCCGGATTAATCCTACTCCTGGAGGTAGTATTAATAAGATATTCGTCTGGAAATGAATTTTGCACTCTTGAATCAGTGTGCAAAATCCACAACGCAGAAGAAAAGTCATGTGAACTGCATACTGCCCATGCCAATTTCTTCCTTTCTGTCCAAACATTTTGCCTTTGTGGCTTGGTAGTTGGCATCACATGCATGTTGTATTGCTGAACCCTGCTTTCTGTGTGTAAGCACTTATTTTCAAATAAGCCACTCTGGAGCAATGTTTCAGAGCATTTCAGCTGACTGAGAAGACCAAATCACAATATCGGGAGCAGGAGGTTATGGCAGTTTGTTCCTCAGCCTACACTGACATACTATGCTTACACTTCCATAAACTTTGGGCAACATATTGTTCCCCCCTCCCACCACACCTCCATATGTGTTTCCAATACAAGCAAATCATTATTATTATAAATTTATTTTTAGTGTTTAATCTGAGCAGATTAATAATGCTGCTTGAATATTTTCATATTCCCATGGTTTTGTAGCCCTTTTTTGACAGAACAAATGATCGCAAAACTTGAAGCTCTTTCAAAGCTTTTTCAAAGTTTCTTTTTGTTTAAGTTTGTGAACCATGAAAAACTTGCACCTCACAAGACTTGTAGAGTACAGCCTCACTGTCTAGTGCATATCAACTAACGTGTGACACAACACTTTGGTTATTCTACTAAATTAATTTACACGAACAAAGTGTTGCTTAATTTGTCATCTGTAAAATCCCAAGTTCTGCACTGTGTGGTTGAGACACTCTGGGCTATAGTGTTGTGGAAACAGTGTGTAGGACGAAGCTGCAGATTTACTGCAAGCTGACTGTTCCCCCCAGGTCTCCTAATGATCGCAGACTCCCAGGATCCCCCCATGACCGCAGACCCTCAGGTCTCCCCCAATGACCGCAGACCCCCGGGTCTCCCCCCATGACCGCAGACCCCCAGGATCCCTCCATGACCTCAGCCTCTGAGGTCTCCCCTCTGACTACAGCCCCCCAGGTCTCCCCCTGACCGCAGCCCTCCAGGTCTCCCCCTATGACCTCAGCCCCCCAGGCAGGCTACCTTGACGTAGTAGGTGGTGAGGATGCGGCGCAGGTCGAACACCTGCAGCATGGAGGCGGCGCTGTTGTCAGTGATGCTGTAGCCCTCCAGCACGTACTTGGTGACCAGGACCTCCCAGGCCAGCCAGCGCTGCCCAAAGGCCGCATTGAAGGACAGCACGTGGGGCAGGTGTCCCGGCTCGCAGCAGCAGCAGCCCTCGTCCTCCTCTACACCCTCCGTGATGGCCTCCACCTCCCGCTGCTGGCAGTACGTCCCTGCACAGGAAACCAGCACAGGGTTCCCAAATAAATACCCTACTCACCGCTTGCCATCCATCGCATCTGAACACCAGCAGCTGCTAATTTATTTCATTTACTTTGTAGGAGATCTAGCAGGATGGTCAGATCAGTTTCTGTTTAATTCCCCCATAAATCTGACGTAACCAAACATGCTGCCATATATACTAAATCCTGTAGGTTTAATCAACAGCTGTAAACACAACATGTCTGCACAACTAGATACAGTGGTACTACAGATTGGCTTATTCTATAATGGTAAAACCTGGAGACAACATCAATGATTTCTACAATTTCTCATAGATGATGCTGGACCTCAAGGACAGAAAAGCTCCAATCGCTGTTTTCCATTCCTGCAGCATTCGCGACTCTCCCAGCTCAGTTATCAATGGTTCTGAAGAGAACTTCGCTAATTGATGATCAGCTGTCAGTGCAACTTTGAATAAATTGCTGTGCAAAGGTTGCATTTAAAAAATCTCCAGGGTGTTCAGACCTCCTGCTTACTGGACATATTTCATCCGGACAGCAAGCCGAAAAGAAAAAGGCGGCTGCCCACACGCACCCCGGAACTCCAGGCCCCGCAGCTGGAAGGTGACCAGCCCGTTGCCGATCTCGATGAGGTGCACCAGCGCGTTGAGGTAGTCCGAGGCCAGGATGAAGCAGTCCCCGGTGCCGAAGTTGCCCCAGCGGCCCAGCAGGAGGTCACCGCACAGGCTGTGCTGTAGCGAGCGCGTCAGGTGCTCGTAGAAGATGGAGTTCAGGTTGTTGTCATCAGAGCCTAGACAGGGACACACAGACAGTGCCACAGTGAGGACCTCTCTGCATTGGTCACAGACCACACCGGTGTAGTCCTCGCGTCTGCGCATTCTGGACCACAAGCCTACAGAAACTTGGTTTGCTGGGCTCTGACATCAGTCGTGAAACTGCCAAAAAAAACGAGTACAAGATCCCTTACCTTACTTCAGTTAGTATCCCATTAAACAATTAGAAGCATGAGTAGCAGTTAAGTAAAGTGTAATTTAACTTATGGAAACACTTTCTGCTTCACGGTTCCTTATTTGCAAAAACATTAACACGCTATGCATCAGGCAACTTTTATCAATGTCCGATGCTGAGTGCGTGATTCATGCATTTATAACATCAAGGCTTGATTTCTCCAACTCTTTACTGTATGGGTTCCCTACCTCTCTTCTCAATAAATTGCAATATGTTCAAAACTCTGCAGCTAGATAACATACTCACACCAGACCCTGGCAGCATATCACTCCTACTGTTAAGTCTCTAAATTGGTTGCTTATAAAGTCATTTATTCAATACAAGATCTTGTTACTGACTTTCAGGGCTCTAAACAATCTGGCTCCATCTGAACTCCTCCACATTTGCACTCATCCCCATAGGCTCCGTTCAGTTGAGGGCAGTCCTCTACTCACTCTCCCCAGGACTAAATCATGGACATTTGGTGACCGTGCCTTCTCCGTTGCTCTTCCAGTGGAATGAACTTCCTCAGAGAGACAACTTAACTCTCTCTTAGATTTGAACTCTCTTCAAATCTAAACTTAAAACTTACCTTTTTGCCAAGGTCTACATCCGATGGCCTACAGTGAATTCATAAAAACCTGTATGCTCTTGTTTTTTTCCCCATTTACTTTTATTTATTTACTTTTTCTTCATTCATGATGTACAGCGTCCCTGGGTTGGGAAAGGCCACACGTACTGCTCAGGAGAACCTCCTCAGCTGCATGAACCAGCAAGGCAGCAGTGCTTTATGCTGAATAACAAAGCTAAGATCAATAGTTCAGGTGGGTAGCTGCGTCAGCATCCGTAGGCTGCAAAGGAACATGTAATAGGTTTGTTCCATGCTGAAAAGAGAAGAAAGAAAACACAATGTTTCGGCTGACACCCGAAGAAGGCTCCACAGCCAAAACGTTGTTTCCTTTCTTCTCTTTTCAGCATGGAATAAACCTTTACTTGTTCCTTTAAAATCAACAGAGTGGATCTTGACTGAAGTGAAGTCTGTTGAACCTGATCGAGATCATCTGATCAGTAGGAGCAGCCAGCTTTAACCAAGCAGCAGCAGTGAAACTGGGTTGCCCAGAAAAGCTCCCTGAGCAGTACAGTTGCGAGGACAACAGTACCAGCAGGTACTTATCTGATGACGTTCATCAGAACAGAAATAACCCTCCTTGAAAGAGGAGGTGGGGATCTTCATGTTCATTCAGCTCAGCTATCAACTCCTCAATCAGCGTGGAATCAGAAAGGCAATTTTCAGATGCCGGTAATTTCTGCCCTAAATGACGCAGTTGCCTGAACGATGGACTGATGCACACAGGTTTATTCATCCTTTTTTTATTATTCGATTTAAAAAGAATCAGCTGTGTGTCATTTAACTGTGTATATTTAAATGAAAATGCTCAGTGTTTAGTCATTCAAGCCCATCACTGCCCAATGATACTCAGAAAAGAACGCAAAAACGAATTTTTCATTCAATGTTTAATTTGAAATCTCAAAAACACATTATTTAAGAAAATGGTTGGCTACTTCGAAATATATTGTCATTTGCTTAGCTCAGTCCATTCAATGCACAGTGTGATAGACTTAACACATTTACATGCTTTTTAAGAAAGCAATGTTAGTCATCTATTTTTAATTACCACATTAAGAATCAGGTTTCTTTAACCCGGGATAAAAATACAATCAATTCCAAAATCCCCAAACTGAAAACCACATCCGGTATTGAATTACCAAATTCTGCAGCATTTATTGCCGCTCCAGGCTGTACTCAACAACCTAACTGCAAAGACAGCATAAAGGCATCGACTAATTGAGAGATTCTTCCAGTGAGATCCAGATGGGACTCTAGGTGGTGTTTAAGGTATTTGTGCTCAGGATCAATCAATCTGCGGCAATTAGGCTTTTATCTATCACTTATTTATTCTGTTGTCCTACCTGGGTTTCTGTCCAGCTGAGAAGCCAGTCTGGTATTGGAGTGATCAACCCGCTTTGTGCTACAAGAAAACACATGAAGAAAACGAATTTTCTTGTTAATTCAGGTTTATATATTCTCACCTTTTCCAAGTTTTTGTATTTTTAATTTTTTTCTCCAATTATTATTTAAAGGTTGTGGAGGATGATTGTTGGAATGATTGTTTCTCCAAATCTTGGCTCCCAGTAATGGTGACTCCTTCACCACATGGAGAGAATGAGAACTCAGTTCAATTGAAATGAAATGATAAATGGACACATCACATTAGTTTTCTTCTGACACTGCTCCACAACACTTTACAGGGGGATAAGCCCATCTCTCACTGCCATCACTGCAAGCCTGCAGATGCCTGGCAAGCCACAGAAAGTGATATTTGTAAGAAAACCAACAGAATTCCAGGCAGACTAATCCCAACTCTACCCCTAGGGGGAGCTCTGCCAATTAGGTACTGCTTGGGTAATCACAACCCAGGCTAGAATTCACAATGAGCCCAACCTGTGCTCAGAATGAACATTTTTTAGTCACTTAAGGCCATGTTTGTGTGCTTTTTAAAAACGTTTTTGTTTGGAGTATGATCTAGAGAGTACAGAGCATGGGAAAGGAAAGGAGATGGTACAAAAAAAAGGACAAGAGGTCTTCTTACTTGTAGTCTCTCTCCCAGAACTTGACGGGCCGCACATAGGAAGTGATGAAGATGGCGCTGCCCAGAAAGGGGTTGAGGGGTGTGGAGAAGACTGCCGACACCACGGCCTGGACAAACAGCATGGCCGAGTCTGCAGGGCACCTAGTCAAGGACACAACCTGCGCAAGGATGCCGACACAACCTCCAGCCCTGCTGAATATACATTCTCTCACAGATATTAAAGTTTTTCATCGTACTCTGTTCAGTATTACCAGGACGGCTGTTCTTAGTTATCTTAAAACTACGGTTTTCCAAAAATATTTTAAAACTCTGTAAATACTAATGTACAATCTAAATTTGGTGTTTTTTTACATTCAAACAAAGCTGTTTTGAAGTATACTAATGCAACCACTGCAGGAATATGTGAACTTGTCTACCTTAAATGTCGCTGGCCAGGTGTTTGCCTAGTCTTGAACGTTACATAAATCTTTTTTAATTTCATTTGCCAGTTCCAAAGTGTTTGCTGATCCCCCTAGTTTGATATCATCTGTAAACTTGACTTATTTACTAACTATTCTAGAATAGTTCCCAGTACAGGCCCTTGCAATACTCCACTAATTACATCACTGATAGAATTAAGAAGAGCAGTGGTCCCAGTACAGATCCCTGCAGTACTCCACTAATTACATCACTGATAGAATTAAGAAGAGCAGTGGTTCCAGTACAGATCCCTGCAGTACTCCACTTATTACATCACTCATAGAATTAAGAAGAGCAATGGTTCCAGTACAGATCTCTGCGGTACTCCACTAATTACATCACTGATATAATTAAGAAGACCAACGGTCCCAGTACAGATCCCTGTGGTACTCCACTAATTACCCCAGTTTGAGTCAGTCTGGAGTTTAAAGGATACGAGGCACTGCAAAGGGCTGGGCAAAGGCGTGGAAGGCCGAGCCCCATGTGATCTGCCAGGGGGCGATGTAGGTGTACACAAAGCGCAGCTTGTAGAACAGTTCCCACAGCTAGAAGACAAACACCAGGAACACACCCACTTACCAAAGCTGCTAGATGCCCGCAGGAGAAATGAAATGATCTCCACCTTGCAAAATGAACTCTGAAGCCAGAGAGCCAGTTTCTTACACACAATACACACAGGGTATGGAGGAAAAAAACTTCATATTCACATCTCCCCCTCATTAAAAAGCCTTTAGATTTCTTTACCTACTACTGACTCAAATTGCCAAACACAAGACAATCAGACTTGAAGATGAGCCCCACAAGGCAATCAGACTTGAAGATGAGCCCAGACTTGAAGACGAAGGTTGGAATGCCCAATCGTGCACAGGGGTGCCACAGTCAAGCAGGGATCTAAGTCAAAGCCTCCAGAGTTAAAGAAAGGGACACGAAAAAAGCAAAAACCAGCTGCTAGACATTTCAAGACAGACATTAGGTTTAAAAACTATTAAATCTAATTTCTCGTGCTTGTTCGGACTTGAATTCACACACCTCATTTACGGGTAGCGTTGTTACAAACTCCTGGAACATGCAGTAGTCAATAAACAGAGAGCAGTGTTTGGATTACCTTAGAAAAATTGTCAATGTCGCTTGCTTACAAGAAAATCCTTTTGCCGTGTGTTGTGTATCTCTAGAAGAAAAGTATGTCTGCTTTTTTTTGTAATTGTTTGTGTGTTTTCTCCCTGTGGAGTTGGGCTTTAAATGACTAAAAAAAAAAGGACTGTTCAAAAACTACAAATCCATACAGCTTCTGCACCATTCGTTGAATATACACAAGAGTGGACAACAGGCATAGGCGGTTAAAACTCTACAAAGAGAGTGCCTTTTTTTTCCCTCACTTATTAAAAGTGTGAACAGCAGCATCAGCAGTTACACTATGAAAGAACTGAGCTGGAGAGGATCTTGCAAGACATCAAGGGAACACAGCTGACTGTTCCTAGTACCATAACCACTAGACATCAGTTTTGGCTAAGCCGGTTAACTAAATCATCACTAAATTAAACATGTCCTATATGAGGCAAATGCTCCCGATGCTTGTTCACTTTTTTTCAAGCTGGAGGGGTACTCTGAGGTTTTGCAGCACCTCAGGCACGCTGAGGACCTTACCTTGCTGAAGACAATGGACATGAGGAAGAGGTCCAGCAGCAGGGTCTCGGACAGCGAGCGGTAGTCGAAGGTGAAGAAGAGGACGGTGAAGAGCACGGTGACGTACTGGTAGGTGGGGCTGCTGAAGGAGGAGCGCAGGAGCTTCAGCCCAGCAATGGTGATCATCAGAGCCCCCACTCTGAGACAGAGCAAAGAAGAGGGAATTCAGACTGGAGGCCCATAGGCCCGCCTTTCCTGTCCCAGTTAGACAACTGGGGAAGGAACTTCACAAATACTTTTCCAGTACTGAACAGACTAGTTTGCCAATGCAAGATGTCCCTGGCTGACCTGCAGCTCAAGCAGAGTTTAGATTGATAACAAATTAGATTTTTTTTCAAATCGTCTTCGGGACTTGGCCTTGTTCCTCTATGAGGAAGACTGGGAAAGGCAGAGACTCACTCCGTATCCAGTTTCTTGGGGCTGGCGATTGCCCTGGCACTGCCGCTCAGCTCGTTCAGGATGACTAGGGGGTACAGCACATTCTTCTCCGCAAACAGCAGCCAGACGTGCACCTTCTCGAACCACATCACATGAGCAGCTCCTGGACCGGAGGAATTAACACAGGAAAGATGTGTAAGACAGCCCAGCTAGAGTCAACACAACGAGAAATTCTCTCCTCGGGGATGTAAGAGTGTCTGGTGTATCATTTAATACCTTTTACCATTTAATAGTTAATATTGAACACTTGTTGTGTAGAAATACAGGGATAACATTTCTAAACAAAGTGGAGCCATTTGGTTAAGCAGTTTCAGGCAATTTAATTTCTCATGGGTACTTATGAAACTGTCAACTACAGCTCTCAGACATCAATATCAAACAAATAATGAGGCCAATAAAAACCCCTTTCACAGTGAATCTCAGCTGCTTCCATCTGGCTGTCAGTTTAGACTACTTACATGAAGGTTTAAATGCAACACAACTAAGTTATCTTTTATTCCCATGCCTATTAACTATTAAGTTGCATAATTTGGACAATGGATTTCATATTACTTTAGGCATATAGAAATGTTTCGATTTTTTTTTCCTTTCTCATCATGCATGCATGTCTCTTTTTGTTAATGGGATCACGTTGTGTTAAATGTATAGTGTACTATGCTGTGTCTTTTACCTGTCTGCAAGTTTCTGGGAAAATAAAACAAAGTAAGTAAACCTATATAGATGAAATACACCAAGGGCGATACATTCAGAATAGTAAAACTAAATAACAGAAAATGCTGCTGAATTATGCTAACAAGCATTAGGGTTGAACAGTTACACTTGTGGAAAGCAATTAGTGCAACAACTGAAGGGTTGCAATAGGTCTGTAATTGTCAGTATTGGGACAGCAGACTCAAAATAATTGTTGCACACATTTTAGTGACTGAAATACAGGAGGAATGGTGAAAGGAAGCTGCACAACAAAGTAGTTTTAAATCTTCTGAAACACCAAGTTAAACTCTGGTCACTATGGCATAAGACATACAAACTTAAGTGATGTTCCTGAGAATCAAAACTATATTCATTCCTGGACTGAAGCACATTTGTCACAGCAATAAATATAAAGCAACAACACTTGCACGGTGGATCAGCTTTGACAGAGCTTACAGTGGATGTGTTGAGTTGTGGTTATGTTTTTAAGCTACCTTGATGAAGAGCAGCACTGTTCTTAAAAATCCATCCACACATCATGAAAAAACCTGTTTCTTTCCAGAGGGAGTCACGGCAACCGAAAAGCATAGGGCACAAGGTAGAGCTGAGAGCACTGCTCTCACCCTGGACTGGACACCATCTCATTACAATCTCTTTAAAACTCTAATTTCATTCTAAGTTAACATGTGCTCTTATTAACATTGGTTACTTGAGAATTGACTTCATAGCCAGGAAAAGACTGAAATGCAATGATTGCAAAAACTGTGACACTAGATCACCATTGTTGATATGTTTACATTGAGATTCCTACAATGATCATACATCGCGAGTCTTTATAATCCACACAACAGGTATACAGCCCATTGAAAAACAAAAACCCACGCTTGAATTCAGATGAGCATGGGTCAGCTGAAGACTTTATCAAGGCATGCAAAATATTAGAAGATATAAGACTGTGTGCAAAATACATTTGATAAATCTAGTTCACTGAACTGAGCACAAACATGTGCTCCAAAATACGAAGCTGTTAAAATCGGATTTAGGTCTAACAGAAAAAACAACTCCTTACTGAATAGTTTTAAAACTCAGTAAAGTTCTGCTTCAATCCATACTGTGAATCCAAACTTCAATCCACACGCTGAAATCACAGGACTTCAATCAGCAGAACATAATTAAGAAATACCTGGAAAAAAGTACTGCAGTGGAAAGGAATGGCAAGGAATGAGCCTACAAAAATCTTTTACTTTTTCGAATATATTAATTTCAAGTTAAAACAGACATTATTCTCCTACTTGAAGTCAGAACAGGAGCAAGAGAATGGGGGGACTCCATCGCATCACAAGCGCAAAACCAGCTGGCTTACCTCTGACCTCAAACTGGTAATATTCCTTGGTCTTGATTAGAGGGTGGGAGAAGCAGTACCACGGCAGCTGCTTGCGCACCTGAGGCAGCAGGTAGTGTGTCAACAATCCCACTGCTCCCACCAAAGCATACAGCACATAGCTCAGGAAGGGCTGGTGGAGAGAGGAGGGGGAAATGACAAAAATATTATTCATTTTTAACTATCCATTTTTGAGGGTAAGATTCTAGGAAGAGGCTAAATGAATATTTAGGAGCCTAGGAGTAGCAGTCTCCTGCTTTTCAGGGAAAACTTGCACAGAAAGCTCTTTGATATCTACATTTATGCACGTCCAATATAGGTAATAACAGGGGAGTTATCAGATTTGACTGAGACCAGGCAGAAAGATTATAAGATTATTTTGCAGCTTGAAAACAATCTCAGGCAGGTTTAGTCACACCCAATTCAGAATTACACCCATGGCGCCAACAGCAGAGCCTATGAAGCTTTTACTGGCTACAAGTGTAATAAAATATTTTAAAAGAAACATGAAGCAAAGACATGTCTCCGTGCTTCATATTTCAATGCTCTTAAATACCATTACCTGTAAAGCAATGAACACCGTGCTGACATGGATGGCAAAGTATAAAACTGCAATCACCACACAGACTATCAAGTCTGATTGAAGGCGCTCATTCTGGAAAGAAAGAAGAAATAGGTTAATGCTATTGGACAAATAAAGGTAATCCTGATTTCAGGACAGCAACATCACAAACTTTACTATTTTACTATTTACTACAGACTTTACTATTTTAGGACCTGGGGAAGGTCATATGAATAGTAACAAAAGAAATTCGTCCCATCTAGCCTGTTTGGTAGCTAGTAGCTAACCTAATCTAGGATGTCATGTTTCTTCAAATAGTATAAGATATCAGCATCAACGACATGGCTGTGTAACCTGTTCCATCCTCCCACAACCCTTTGGGTAGTTCTAAGTGGTTTCCATTTTCTTCTTGCGTTTCTTGTTAAATTGTTGAAGAAAACAGTACATCTTACAATATGGAAGCCAAAGATGTAAAGCAGTTTAAAACTCAGAAACAAGTCTGTCCAAAAATCTCACAGATTTCAGCACACTTACTACAGAGTTCCTGAGCTTGTCTGGTAAGGGATCCTTCACTTCTGAGAGAGGATCTTCTGGGTTTTTGTCCTTAAGGTCAGGAAAAATCTTAGACTGCACTAAAGAGCTAGACAGGAGAGAAGAGTGCAAAGATCATTTTCAATCAGGAGCCATTCTGCACCTGAGTAACTCATGCTTTGCATCATTTGTCTTCCATTTAGGAGACACAGATTTCTTTCCTGTTCTAATCGAATAGTTAAAAAAACCCAGAAAAGCAATTCACTATGATAGTGCATATGGCTGATGAGGACAAAGAAATAATTTATGTTTTCTCTCAAGTATCATTATGCTGCACCACAAACCAGACATTGTTTATTATGTTTATTATTTTTGAAGATCTGGTTTCATTACATGAGAATTTTTATATCCTTTTTACCCAACAATCCAAAATTAGGAACAATGCAGATTAACACTGAGAGAATGTTTCTTTAAAAAAGCAAAAATCAAGCAATCTCACACAAAGAACATGCACTTCAAAACGTGAAAATAAGCAAAAAGGAATTCACAGTTAAAACCTAAAAGGGCCTAACATTAAAGGTTTAAAATGAGTATATTTAGAGTGTCCTTACATAAGAACTGAAGGGTCACTGCTCTGTCGGCTCAGGTGATAGGAGACGGCCACAAGCAGCCCGCAAAAGACAGAGAAGAGCACGGGAATGTGCTGAGCATCCCACGATTCCTGTAACAAAGCCACACACTTTGTGTTCACTGAACATGACCACACATACAAGGGGTGTTTCGTCACACATTGACTTCACAAGGCAAGATCACACACTCACCACACACTTTGTGTTCACTGATCAAGACCCCACATACAGTACAAGGGCTGTATCGCCACACATTGACTTCACTAGGTAAGATCACACACTCAAGCTTCCCTTTACTACACGTTGCAACATAGCATCTTGAGATGTTTGAACTCAATATACATGAAATATTGCTGTGATCTCTAGTAGACAGGATCACATACTCAAAATATATTTTTAAAGATTCCATCAAATAATATTTTTTATAAAATTGATAAAAGTACATTAGTACAGACCTCCATTAAGGGTTGAAGTATGAAGTAGTCAGTAAGAAAAACCAAGATACAGAAGTACAACTTGCTAGCTGCATACAGTAAATACAGCCATCAATACAAAATTGTTCAAATTACAATTCAGTTACATTGATGACCACGTCCAAGTTAAAAAAAAAATCAGTAGGCAATGAAAATGGGACAGATGTGGGCATCTTTCCTTCCTATACACATTGCCAAGTACAGTAGATGGTTACAAAGCAGTGCAGTGGCTGAAGTACATAACATATTCTGTAAAAGTCTGACCTAATCTTACAGCAATGAAGGAGAAATCTGTAAAGCTTCCAAAGCAATTGGCATCAAAAGGATAAAGATCTGGACCATTACACTTCTGATAGCAATCTAAAGGATAACTTAGGCTGCTTGACAACTCACTATCCTTGTCTAGAACAAAGACGAGAGGGCAAGTGGCGTTTACCTTCAAAGCGCCATAGCAGAGGACGTACAGCATGGCCACGGCGATCAGGCTGCGAATAACACTGTACAGGGCAGAGGGCAGGCTGGTGCAGGCTGGAAGACACACAGCACCTTCAGGCTCAAACCAGAAAGACTCTGCACAACTGCTAGCAGGTGCTGGTGTCCTGGATCTCAAAGAGTGAATTCACTGCAACATCTGAAATACTGCTTACTATGATTAATGAGTGTACCAAAACCTACAAGAGAATATTTTTATTGTAGTCATACATAAACTACTGAATACTTGTTTCAATAACTGTGTTGGTACACACATAGATTTGCAGATTTGAAGCATAAAAACAAATTATCCTATGAACATGGGATTTTCTAAATTAATACATGGGCCACCTACAAAAGCAGGATATCTGGCAATATTACGTCCATGTACATTGTCCCACTAATTCATAAGTGGATTTAAACATGGTATGGCTCTGTCGATGCTAATGTAAACTTTCAGACATAGGTAACACAACAAGCTTCACAAAACTGACTGGTTGCAATGCATGAACAAACTCAGCATCATTAATAATAAGTACCAACGCATTACAATGACATGATGTACTGCAAGTCGATAGATATGCTCCCTTGAACACCCTGCTCACCATTTCCTCCAAAGACATGAATGTCCACTTGCTCGAAGAGGTACATAACAAAGGTGTTGACTTGTGGGAGAAGACCGATGAAGAACACGAGGGGGAAACACAGCGTAAACACTGCAGGGAAGTAAATCATAGCAGTCAGGAAAGATTGGTCAACAGGAAACACGCTAGAACTAAAGTGTCACTTTTTCCCCCATCCAATGACCACAGTGCCTTGTGTTCACCTCTTTCCTATGACAAATCAATTTTTGGCTTTACAAAAGTGTACATGTTATTAAAGTGGATATTTTTAATCAAACCGAATGCTCAAACTCCAACACCTTTATTGGATGAAAGAACGTTAATGTCAGCAATAACTAAAGATTGAAAACTTTTAATCAAATAAGTGTTCAGCTGAGTCAATACTTGGTGGAAGCACCTTTAGCACCAATTAACCCATTTTACCCATAGAAATATTCACTTTGAACATTTAAATTTGGATTATATTTATCAGTATTTTGATGATAATCTCTTCAATAAAAGTGTATGCATCCTTTGTAATTTAACAAAACATCACTTTAAGAGCTTGAATACTTTTGCTAGGCACTACATGTGTAGTTCTGCATGTCCACTGAATTAGGGGACAACTCAAATGAACACAATAACACTTATAAAATAATGTCTCAAGGAATATGAAAAAATAACAAAACTTTTCTACAATCAACAGAATACATAGTAGGAGTTTTCAAAGCTGTTTTGCTCCAGAGTGCAATTTATTCAGAATTTGCTGAAGGTATAGTAGCATGACAATACTGGTCACAACAGGACAACAAAATAAAAATCAAAGGTTTTTCCATTTCAAAAGAGTTCTGGAGGGGCTCTTTTGCTCTTTAAAACTTGCACTGGAGAAAAATGTTTTGGAAGTTGTCCTTTTAGCTTTAGAGGTTTATGGTTTGTAGCTTCAAAATGGAGTCACAGCTGTAAAACTTCACCCTAGACCGTGGACACAATTAAAGGGCTAAACCACATTTAGTTGGTGGTTTGGGGAATTTTTAACAACACTGATTTAAATTAGTCCAGTTTGAACACTGTATTCCTTTCAACAGCCAATGCTTTTCTCTGAAGTCCTCTGACTGTTTTAAAAGGCCTCAGGATTCAGTTGTTCTGTATTGGTTCAATAATAATTCAACGCTGTTAGTGTTCGGCAGAATGTTTACAAGCATTTCTCTTGCAAAAGCAACTATTGAGAAAATAACTTTTAAATTAAAAATATTTACAGCCAGTCAAGTGCTTTCTTGCCAAGACAGCAGCATCATTGTTTAAAAATGCTCCCGATTTTGCTCCTGGTGGCATTTCTTTTCCATGTCATTTCACTCATGAACAGGGGTTTGTTGATATGAGATCGGATGCAAACGCACATTATCTGGCTGAAGTTTTGAATTAAATTTCAAATTGATCAACTTCTATAAAGAATTCTATCTCATAGCTGGAAGGTGGTTTCAATAGTTTTGATCAACTAATAATAATAATAATTGCTTACACTTATATAGCGCTTTTCTGGACACTCTACTCAAAGCGATTTACAGGTAATGGGGACTCCCCTCCACCACCACCAATGTGCAGCATCCACCTGGATGATGCGATGGCAGCCATAGTGCGCCAGAACATTCACCACATATCAGCTGTTAGTGGGGAGGAGAGCAGAGTAATGAAGCCAATTCATAGATGGGAATTATTAGGAGGGCCATGATTGGTAAGGGCCAATGAGAAATTTGGCCAGGATGCCAGGGTTACACCCCTCCTCTTTTCGAGAAACGCCCTGGGATTTTTAATTTAATTTCTAATTTTTAACTAATGATGACTCTATGATACTTCATTTCATCTGAGTCATGATTTAGATCTCTTTCAGAACCCAAGTCCTGAAGCTGAGGCCGAAGATTTAAGAAACGCCTGTAAGGCACAGATATCTTTAATACGTCACCTCCCAACATCCAGGTGAAGACGGAAAGAGGGACCAATTAAGAAAATACTTAATAAAATTAAGTTACGGACTTGGGGAGGGAAACACAGCGGAAGCGATGTGCTCCTTAAGGAGAGTGATTTTGGAACTTGTGAAACCAGCAGCTCTGCAGTTTCCTCTACACCCAGAGCTGAGCACCCCTGCACCCTGCCTCACCTATGACAAGGTCCCTGGCAGACGTGAGGAGCAGCGAGCTGGTGAAGGCCACACCGTACAGAGTGAAGCGGGCCGAAGATGTTCTCTCGCTGCCGTAGTTGAGCAGCCAGATGAGGCCGCAGCACAGGCAGAAATACACCGGCCTGCTGTAGGCGATGATCCGATTGTGGCCCTGATGGGGGAGGTAGAGGAGACCATGAGAGAGAGAGGAAAAAGCAGCTTTACCTGGAACAAAACATGCTTCTCGAGGCTGAAAGCTATGCCACAATATGGACAACGGTGTACAGAGAATTCCGAGCTTCATTTTACTCTTATGACTATAACATATCCAGTGTTAAATCCCATTAAAAAAAGCACAACACCACATTTTACTGCATAACTCAAAAAGAGCAATTAAAACAGCAAGTTTAAAAAGAAACAAAACAATTTTGTGATATCCAGAAGTTTTAAAAATCCTTCTAGTGTTTGCAAAACATACTTTATTATCAGGGTCCCAGAAAGGTACTCTTGGCATTTTCAGGGGTCCAATGTGAGTAATATGTGAAGATGCATGTCAATGCGAAGCAGGTGCTGTCTCTTTCTATCACACTCACTGCCAGAGCCACAGCCGTTCGTTAAGAATCCCCAGTCTTAAACTGGTCTGGAATCGGGGAGTGCCCAATCACCACCCCCACCCCAACAATTTTTACTTCTTCTTGTGTGTAGTTACACACCAAAACAATTACGTATCACATCCAGCCTGAATCAATTGGTAATGGTATTGTCCCCAATGGTAAACCAAGTGTTCCTGAAGGCAGAGGTAAAATGCTTTAGAGGCCCACACTGAAGATAGAGTTGAGAGGGCACAAGTTCTTTTCAAAAGATAAACACATTTCATATATAACAGGACAAGAAGTAGAGCACAAAAAAAAAATAGCAAGAAACCAGAATCGCATTTGATTAACAATTCAGCATAAGACTACTTTATGCTAACATATAGCGCATATTTCCCATACAATTGGGATTAGTACAGGCACATTTTGAGCATAGCCCAAAAAAATCAAGACAGCAAATTAAAAACAACAGCATCGAGCAGGCAATTTAATATTAGCAGTGTTTTCAGACAGTCTAACATTTGGAGATTTATTGTAATTTATTGAGAGAGAAAAAGGGAACCAATCCACTTTGCCATTTTGTGTCCTAGTAAGAGCCAAATCATAGTACAAGAGCAAAGCCTTTCTATTACAACTTGGACAGAAACACAAGGTTTGTACATACTTCACTTTGTCTGAATCAATTAATTTGAAAAAGCACCTTAACTCAGGTCTTCGTCACCTTTCTAAATGGTTAAGGACCTACGAGACCTAAATCCTTTTCATTTTTTTTCCATTGCCACTTGACTCTGAAACGGCAGAAAGTTTGCGAACAAATGGAAAGAAAGTGCTCAAGCTATCAAAAGCCACAGCACAAAAACATCCCCTCTTGTTCCCAGAATGCTCAGATTTTTTGCTTCATATGTTATTCTTGGGTCTCACTCACTATTTACACTTATACAGTCCACTTCACATACTCAGCTACAGCAAACTCCATTTTCTCAACGTTTTGCACTATGTAGAAATGAAAAGCCTTTGAAAAACAGAAATGCCATTAAGCGCTGACTAATTAAAGTATTTCTTGGTAAAGCAGTACATGGATTCATTTAAATATTACAATGTAATAAACTGGAGTGATGGGTGGGTTTTATGGGATGTGTATAGACACAGGTACAGGTATCTATGTGTTGCATGTGTAAGTCTCCTGAAAGGAACTGTAAAGCTCACGGACCAATCGCCATGATGCTGTGTCTGCCTGCATGCTGTGCAGGTCCTCACTTGCCTACACTGATTGCAAATTATATGGATACAAACCAAGAACAATTAGCAATCCCTAATTTTTAAAAACACTGCCAAGATGTGAACAATGACAGTCTGCAATTCAAGGCACATTGCTTAAACCACTGTGGCAACAAATATTTTCTCAGAAGCTCAACACCTGCTCTTTAAAACAACCCCTTCAAAACTAGTCTTACTTCTTTCTTTGTCTGCAAAACTGGCAAGGATGATATGTTGCTGTTATGAAATGATTTCCCTTGGGAAACTGCTGCTTTATACACAAGCAGACTGTCTCCATTCAGAGAAGCCTTCAGTTTCCACTGCGTGTATGTTGTCCCACAGGAATGCCGATCAGAACTTAAAGAACCCGCAGAGCTCTTCAAACAAGCCCATGCAAAAGGACCCATACGTACGTGTCGTGGCGATGAGGAATCTGGCTGCACACTCTAAAGCAGACAAAAGAGAAGAAATAAACTGGTTGGAAAAACAAGAACAACCCTCAGAAATCAGCAGTTAAAGTTCAGCAAGATTCCAGTGTTTTATACTGAACTGAGAGTGGAAACCGAAAACGCAAGGAAACCACTGTTTATTTTCATATACCATGTTTATCTTTTGATGAAAATCTACAACATTTCCCTCTGTAGACACAAAATGTTGTAGAAAAAGACTGCCATCAAACACAAGAGCAAATGGAGTTCATACCTTCTGACACTGAAATTCCACACAGCCATTTTACAAAATTCCGTGCATTTGCCAGAAAACAACAAACATGAAAAAAGCACCCATTAAAATAAACTATCAGGTGCTTCAATATGCTTAAGAACATGATGGCAAGGAACACAAAGGAAACTTATGTTGTACTTTTACCAAAAAGTATATTTTGAGAGCTTTTTGCAAAAGACAGGCTTTCTGCACTGCTTTGGTCCAGAATTTCGTTTTGCAGACTGTATTGTATAAAGTGTTAACTGGGAGCTGTGTCGAAAGCTGATACCCAGACCATTTTAGAAACCCCATTACCCTGCTGTATTGTATTTGTTGTTCAAGTGAACTGGTGGTTATGCAAGAGTACACTGGTTTCAAAGGGAGCTGTGACGCATGACCAGTTCGACTCACCTTCAGCAGGGAATACTGGCAGCTAGCAAGGACAAGGCAGAACTGAAAAACCCAGATATCGGTGAAGAACCCGTGGATGAGAAGCACCGAGCCCAGGAATGCCACCAGAACGGCCAGGGTAACTGCCAAGGCGTTCTCCAGAACCTCCCGGTTCCTATCGACACAAACACAGACAGGGAGCTCTCCTAAGTCCACCCAAGTATCATACCAGCAGTGCAAGAAGAGTCCAGTGAAAAGAAGTTCATTAGGTTGAACAATGAAGAGGTCGGCTACTCAGCTAACCCAGAGAAGTTACAGTCAGCAAAAACATAAGAATATTTTTTTTTGTATAGTATTCAGTCCTGTAAAGTCAATATTTGGTGGAAGGCACCTTTGGCTGCCCATACAGACACAAGTCTGTTTTTGATTCTACCAGCTTTGCTTTGGCCGTGCATTAGGATTACCATCTTGCTGAAAGCTGAAATTTTGCCCCCGTTTTAAGCCTTGGCAGACTAAAAAAGGTTTTCTTCTACTATTTGCTTGTACTTGTGCTCTTTTTCTTCTTCACACTGGAAAAGCATGATTCACTGTAGGGATGGTGTGGACTGGGATGTGCACTATGTTGGTCTTGTGCCAGTTTTATGTCTAAAGCAGGTTTTCCTCTAAGCTTTGCCATTCATTTGCTCCATCTATGTTCCCATCAGTCTTGACAAGTTTCCCAGTCCCTGCTGATGAGAAGCAGGACAATAACGTAATGCTGCTTTCAACATGACTGTAGGGATTGTGTTGACTGAGTGATGTACTATGTTGGGTAGATTTAATGCTTTCTACTTAAACCAAAAAGTCAAAATCTGTAGAGATTGTGTTGACTGAGTGATGTACTATGTTGGGTAGATTTAATGCTTTCTACTTAAACCAAAAAGTCAAAATTTTGTCTGACCACATAACCTTTTACGGTATCACATCAATGTTTTTTTGCAGATTTCTCTTTCACCAGGTCTGTGCCAGAGGATAAAGAATGTAAGTGCCTCAAAAGTACAGTATATGAGCTGCAAAGGTATAGCTTTGACAACTGGGGGATTAGAATTGTTTATTTTTACTGTTGACTATCCTGCTCTAATTTTTCTATATTTTCCTAATATAAATTATCTATTTGCTTCTTTCTATTTGTTTTTTTGCACTGAAAGTGCGCAGTAGGTTGTGTCTCTGACAAATATTAATTGCTTCTTCAAAATGTCATAACTGCAAGCTTTAAAGCAACAGAGTGTGAAAACAGTGCAAATGTCTAAATACTCTTTCCTCTGTGAGGCACTGATACGATTAGAGCCACACTCACAGAGGGCCATGCAACACCTGGCACATTTGATAACCTGACAACTTTAACGAACTGAACTGACTGCTCCACATGACCGGTGGCTCAACGGCCGGTACCTGTCGAAAAGGGCAAGCAGCGTGAGGCGGTCAAAGTTGACACCGATCCACAGGTAGGGCAGCAGCCAGAAGCGGTAGTACTGCTTGGCTTTACGAGCGGCTCCCTCTGGTGGCAGCGAGGCATCCTGCAGATCCGGGCTCAGGTCAGCATCCTGCTGCTCCAGAAGCTCAGGGTCAATGGTCAGCAAACGGTTCAGATGGATCTGAGGGAGAGAAATCTGCTCGTGTGTCAATAACAGCACTTCTACACTTACCTGGCTTTATTCGTGACTCTGATTAAACAAGTCTGTGTCGCATAAGCAGACTGTATCAACTTACCACCCATTGCGGAGTAACTACAACCCCCAGAGTCTCCGTAAGATTTCTTTCAATTTTTTTTACCGTTTTCCTTGTCTATTCAAAGGATGACTAGATATGAAGACCGCATTATCTTGGAACTCAGTCTGTCAGCTTGGTGAGGATTGATGTTTTTAATAATAATTGTTTGGGTTTTTGGAGCACTTTCTCATCCCAAAGGATCCCAAAGTGCTACACATATAGGAAAGGACTTACTGTACTTCATAAATCACAGAACTGCAGACCACTGGGGCAGCCCCACTAGACAGCAGGCAAGGAGTGAGGAGGAGTGAGAAACTGCTTTATCAACTAAAGTGATGGGGACTTTAGGGAGGTCAGATTATGTCATCTCAAAGTCAAAGTTATTCGGGACATCAGTGGTAACTGTTTCAACAATGAATTCCTGAAGTCAACAAGGTTAAGCTGCCTATTGGCGTACGCCGTTTCGAATGGAGAGCTAATGACAATAACAGCAATAAAGCAGTTTTTTGTGATGAATAAAGTAATCTACAAGTGACAGCTTTAACGCATTTCATTTAAACAGCTATTAAGCTAAATTGTGCTGCCAGGGGAAAGGCTAATCTACATTATTTTGGACACAATTAGTTAGTCCATTTTGGTTCATACTGCCATCTGTAAAACCACATCTCAGATCCTGCTTGTTTCCAGTGAAAAGTTTATCTCAAGAATCATTTGAAGACAAACAACTTAAAACTGATTTTGAAGGGGAAAAGTATAAAGAGATATATGCCCCGCCAACAGCCCTATACAATGACATTACAGAAAAGATCTGATCTGGAATGCCATTTTATCTGCTGCAGGTGCACAACATGAGCACCGGATTTAATAATGTGCATGGTTGCAATAGAATGAAATTATACAATCAATTCTTTAATCAAATGGCATAAGATGTTGCATAATTACTGAATACATAGTTTGGCCAGTTTTGCTGGTAATCTTTTGCTATATTGTCAACAACAAGGAAAGAAATGGGAAAAAACTGCAGAGCTTATGTTATTGGAACAGCGGGCAGTGGAAAAGGTTAGGTTTCGGAGATGCAACAAGTGCAGATCACCAGCTGCAGAAAACTGTGACCGACAGAGCACATATTCGGCTTAATAAGCATTGCTCCCACTGGCTGTGAGCAGAGCCTACACACACCAGCTACTTACTAGGTCATGAGGATAAAAGCGAACTGAGGTAGAACTGGAAACGTGGGAATCCGTGTCCCTGTGAAGAAAATGAAAAGGCATTTCAATGCACTTAGGCACCGACTGCAGTACTCAACATCCTCAAGCACCCTGGCCAAGTCGAATCAGGAGACTCAAGACAAGCACCCATACAAGCACCCAGGGACCCAAGTGGAAATTAAGCTTAAAAATATTCAGGAAATAAAAGAGGACATAATTCTGTACATAGCAGACTGTGGGATCTGGCTTGATGGGATCATGAAGCTACTAGCTAACGAAGAACAAAATGAACCAAATGATCACTCTCTTCTGTACCCTTCCTCATGTTCAACACAGTGTCAGGAGCAATAGCCCTTTCCTCAAAAACGATATCTGAGGACTGGTCCATCTACCGGTATTTGCTACCATTATTAAAGGAAATAAAAACATGAGAGTAAGAACCTGTATTATAAACTGTATTAATGTATCTTAAGTATGGCATTGTTCAGCCATACTTTAGCCACATCAGTTGCACCCACAACTAAAGCAGCATCCCATGTCACAGACCAAAAACACTTTAATGGATAAAAAAAAGCAGAACCTGGCGTTTTCAATCATTAATAAACCAACCTCCCGAAGGACTTGACATTGATGGATCCGAAGTTGCCCTCCACTTACCAGATGTTGTTTGATGCTCGTCTTGTGGCAGGTTCAAAGTTCACCAGAGACACGTCGCAGCCCCCAGCCTCGTAGAGAGGAGGTGTGAACTTCCCTGAAATCAGAAGAGACCAACAGAGACACCCCAGCTGAGTCGCGCTTGCATCCTGGAGCAGTGACAGAGGGCTGAAGACACACACAACCGTTCCCATCAACCACAGCAGTTTCTTAAATCACAAAATGAGGAATTTCACTGTGGCTGCAATAGCAAGGGAACATTCATTTTTAATTAGGAATACACACAAATATGCAATTTACTGTTTATTAAACAGGACAAGCCACAGCTCATAAAAAATCCATGCAGGCAAATTGAATCTCAACACCCTAGCTTTTTAATACATGAGGAGGCTAACAATTAAAGAGTCCTGTATAATCTTGAAGGCAAAGTAAAGACATAGCCCAATCAAACTTCCCTATATACCAAATAATCAAACAACTCTTGCCACCAACATTTGTACAACGTACAAAAACTCAAAATTAACCTGGTTGTACTCCACTGTATTCAACGTAAAAAGGATGTTTGCAAAGCATCATGATTTTTCTTAAACAAAAGGAAATATCCAACCCATACATATCAAACATATCAGTGGATCAGAGCAGGTTTAACTGCAGTTTCACTCAAAAGAGAGTGATAGTTTCTGCACTAAACCAGCGTTAAGCACAGAAAATTATTCACAAAGATATGGAAAAAGTTTATGGGGCCAATCAACAATCCAGCCTTACTGCACAATACTTCCTTTTATTAAAATGTGTTTACTGCCTCCCAAGAACAATTGAAAACATTTACAAAGTACCTGTATATGGAACTCACAGTGCCTTCAAAAAGACTTCACCTTCACCTTAAGTAGTAA
Organism: Atractosteus spatula; assembly: GCF_055471065.1. Classification (NCBI taxonomy): domain Eukaryota; kingdom Metazoa; phylum Chordata; class Actinopteri; order Semionotiformes; family Lepisosteidae; genus Atractosteus; species Atractosteus spatula. The sequence continues at coordinate 23,949,401 of NC_142714.1, forward strand.
GATCAATAGGAGATGGAAGGAATACAGAACCACCCATGGAACTCTGTTGTCTGTAGTGGCTTTCACTGGGTTTTGCATATTGTACTTATAATGCACTGAAAAGATATGTTTTGTTGATTCACACAACAAATGCAACAATTTAAAGGAGTAAAAATATCCCCGATAACAAATGAAAAAAGGAAATATCTTGTTTACTGAAGTATTCACCTAGAGTTAATACTTTAAAGAAGCACCTTTCTGCAGGCTTTAAGCCTTCCCGTGTATGTCTGCATCAGCTTTGCACATTAGGAGTTGGGAGTTTCCACCCACTGCTCCTGGCAGACTTAGTCAAGGTCAGGCCAGCTGAACGGGGAGTGTGGGTGAACTGCAATCTTCGAGGCCTTCCACAGATTCTCAATAGGAGTCTGGGCTTTGGCTGGGTCACTGAAGGACATTCACCTTCTTGTTCTGAGACTACTCCAGTGTTGCTTTGGCTGTACACTTGGAGTCATTGTCTTGTTGGAATGTGACTCTTCACCCCAGTCTAAGCTCTTTTGCTGAAACAGGAGCACTTCAAGGATTCGCCTGTATTTGGTTTCATTGTTCCCTCTAGTCTGACACGTGTGCCAGTCCCTGCTGCTGAAAAGAATCCCCTTAAGATGAGGCTACCACCACCACGCTTCATGGAAGGGGTGGGAGGTGTTCAGTTGGCGCCAGGCATAGAGCATTGCTTTCAGTCCAAAGAGTTTGTAATTTTCTGTTTAATCTGCCCAAAGAAGATTTTGCCACATTTTCATGTGACTCCAGGCTTCCATAGAGGCTAAAACTGTAGTGCTACAGTTTGTTGTCTTTGTACAGATTCTCCGGTCTCAGCCACTGAACTCTAAAGGTCTGTTAGGCTTTTTATAGGGTTCTTTCTCACTTATCTGACCAAGTCTTTCTGCAGTGCCTTCATGCAGTTTGGGAGACTCTAGGAAGTGTCTGAGTTGTTCTGTATTTCTGCCCTTTCCTATTGATCTGGATACTTGCGATGAATACTTTTTGAAGGCACTGTAAGTTCCATATACTTAACAAATGTCCTTCCTACATTGTTAAGAAAACTATGATGAAGTACACAATCTACTTTCAGAATAGAGGTTTGTGGACACATTTTACAGATGAAAATGTGAATACTCTTTTCTCCCTTTTCCTGAATAATTGCCAAATGCCTCAGAGCACTCCCATAGACAGAGCTACTGCTTTAGACTTTGGGGAACATATTCATAAAGACTTTTCTGCCAAGCTACATTAACCACAAGTTGCACGTAACAAAAAACACAAACTCTTGCTTTTACAACAAAATTAAGATGAAAAAACACACGAACAGAGTCCTGTGCATCAATGTGTATATACTGTACAGCCTGTATTTATTTCCTCTGAATCAAATAAACTTTCTTTTGTAGTTATTTTCTTTATGGAGTGTAAGTTTGGGGGTGGGTGTGTGCCGATACTGGCCAGGGCATCAAAGTCTAATGCAAGCACTACATTCCAACAATTTTACAACATTTTACAACAAAGGAACAAATTTAAAGGGGAACAGCGAACTGGAAACTATTTTATTTATTAAAAAAAGAAGCCATGGAGCAACAACAAAAATCAAAAGTGTTCCAAGATCCACACGCACTGAACCTCTCTTCACCAGAACAACATTAATATCAACGACTTCTGAAGCAGTAACTGGCGTGACTGCAGCAAGGCAGCCATGTCACATGACTTCCAAATGTCATGTTAGGAACTTGATTTAGAAAGAATAAATGCTGCCACTGCCAGATCTTATCAAACAGAATCAATTGCAGGTTGCATTTTTAGGTGTTCCACTATATAAACCATCTGAAGTCATTTCAATGGTTTCACAATATTGTTGATTTAAACAATTCAGGTACTTGATTTATTCCCACAAATGGACTAGAAGTTAAATTGAGCTCAGTAACTCTTATGAATGCTATAGGCATTCGTCAATAACTCAGTGAACTACCTGTCCTAATACCACTTTATTTCATTAAAATCACACGTGCTCTACATGCAAAATCAATATCTGGTGAAGGTAAATGACAATGATGAAGAATCCAGCCTAGTCCAGTTAATAGCAAAGAGGTCGACACATTGTGTATAATCAATCCCCAAATCATTTATGTTTTGGACAGATGTGATTTTTTAAAGCAACAGAGAGTCCACAAGCCATGAAAAAGACAGAAGTATTCTGAAGAAAAAAAATAGAGGCTAGTCATTTATTTTGTCCCTTCCTAGCCACAAAATAATTACACCATAAAGATTTAACTGCAAAGCTATAATCAACGGGGAACAAGACCCTGGGTACTGCTTTTCTTCAGGCAAACATAACAAGTAGAATTATTTTATTCTGTTTCACATAAGATCTCAGTGACTTGCAAAAATGTTATTACTGTAAATGCATACATAAGAAATAAGAAAAAAGCATGACAGGGTGTGGAATCCAATACAGAGTCCAAATTTCCCAAATCTTACTTTTCACCGAGGTACTGAGATTCACAACATATAACTTTACACTGCCCTCATCTATGGCCCCCCAGGACTGAGGGCACGGCACAGGCTGTAATATGGGAGCAGTGTTTAATAACACAACCACCTATAGGAGTCTACTGGGGAGGCAGTAATTGCTTCTGTCTTTTGCAGCTGGCAAAGACTAACTATTAACTCACAGGAAGTTCCAAAGGACTTCACTGGAAGCTGGCTGTTCAGCATTCCTACAGTTAGCAAAGGTAAGAAACAGCACAGTGGAGTGGAGGAAAAATTTGTCAAGCCAGCTTAACAGGTTGCTTGCCTTAATACATGTGAAACAGAGTTACCCAGGAGATAACTCTATCCAATTCCAGACTTCCACCAACATTAAAGAAATAAGTACAAACTTTCTGCCAAAAGACGAACACAGCCTGCTTAAGAAAGAAAAAATGTGCCGTCTCCCAAACCAAAAAAAGTTTATTTAAGGATACTGTATTTGAACACAGCAAAGTTAAATGGCAATAAGCTGTGTGTTTGGAAACAAAGAACAGGCAACTGCAGAAACGTTCCTCTCTGTAAATCTGTGAAGTTTCTACAATTGCCCGCTTTGTATTTCCAAACAAACTTTGTTGGCTAATGCAATGTGGAGCTAAGGTTTAATATTTCCTGGGCTCTAATCACTTTATCAATAGATTACAATATTAATGATTTCAACTGAAGGTCATTGTGCCCTGTACCGAAAAGTACAATTGTACAGTGGAATCTATTGTTGGCATTTTGCATGTATATTCAAGGTTAAATAAGATAACACTCAAGAACAACTGACAAAGAAGTCTTGAAAGATATTTTTGCAAACACCGGGAGTGATGAATTGTGCAACAACAATGGCTGCTGCAGAATCACATACAGTATAATAGGTCCTCAGTTTTAATTCAACTAATCCAAACAACAGAGCATGAAGCCATGTTTAGTAACCTATACTGGGTAACACACTGTGACTCAGACACCAGGAAGTTCATAAAACCTTAGCCACTGTCTGCACCACATTCACAGCCTCCCCAAATTAGCTCAACAGAGGCATTTTGTTAAGCATTTTTGAACCAGCAAGACACAACAGCACAGACTCTAGGTTTTTCAAACTTTAAACCTACGTCAGCCTTTTTGTACAAACAGCAAGATAGCACTTTTCAAACCAAAACACTAAACTGAAAGTAATGGTTAGAATAGAATGGAATAGAAATTTTAACAAAATGAAAGCATTTTTTGAGCATCTCAGGAAGTGGAAAAGCGGGAACTAGCGATTACTTGTCTCAGACTAGACCTACATCTTTGCTGTGGATAAATCACACGTGGTACTGGCTCAACCATATGTAAATGGCATTCTGGGGGTAACCCCTTACCCCAGTTCACCCCTGTTCTCATCGCAGAGCAGCCCTTTTACTTGGCAACGGCTAGATTTCTTGTCAGAATCACAACATCTTGTGTTGCAGCTAAAATGTCGTTTTTTGTTTGAATTCGAGTTAAAAAAAAATGAATTAACTGCATGGTGTAAAGTACTCTAACAGTCCAAAACTGGAGCCTAATGACATACAGGCTGAGCTCCAGACATATCTAGAGGGCTGTGCAAAAAATAAACACGTTTTGCAGAAAGCAAAACGTCTCGCCGGCTCCTTCGTTAATTTGAAAGGCTTCAACCAGATTTATGAGTCTGAAGTCCGCCACCTTGTCAACAAAAAGTCACATGACCCAGTTCCTTATGCAGTTGCTGTCACATCTCCTAGCAACCTGAGGCACTTCCCTGCTCTTCAAGAAGAGTCACATAAACACAAAGACAACAGAGACTACCCTAGGGGGTCAAGACAGGGAGCCTCTTTCTCTAGAAAAAGATCAACAACACTTTAAGGCCCAATATAAACCAACTGGGACTGAAACCATGGCCTCTAGTAGATACTAAGAGAGGGAGATAAGATAAGATCACTTTATTAGCCATATACAATTTCTTGCATTAGGAATTTGTCTTTTCACATACCCCAGCTTGCTCTCCATGAGACACACAATTAGCTTCACCTGTCTCACAGAAAGGCCAGAATCGCACCAGAAATCTCACAACGGTAGGCCAATCAAAAAGCTACTTGTAACCGGCTGATTAATCAACACTCTCCAAATGTTAATCAGAAGACAAAAGCTTCAGTTTAACTACCCTAGAGAATCACATGGCCTAACGACAGGATTATAAAGGTTGGAGTGTTACAATGGTTGGCACTGTGCTTGCCTGGAGGAGTTACAGCTTCCACCAAAAGTCAAATGTATATCAGCAAGCACGCAAGGTGAAAAGCCTTGCTGAGGTTTCTGAATAAATATGGAATCAAACATAACATGTGAATTAACCTATTGTTTGTAACCCAAGCAATAAAATGTTAACAGGCAAAAAAACGAAGAGATTTAAGATGCTGATCACAGACCAGAAAGGATTTAATGGCTTGATCCCTGACAAATTAATGGTTACCTATGGCCAAAATGTCTAACCAATTTCTAACCAATCCCAATAAACTGGTGATGGGTTCAGTTCTTAAACTTTTGCAATTTTGTACTGTACGTCTGTACTTGCTTTCATCATTGTTCTCAGAAGCTGCTGCAGGTCTGAATGACCTCCACTCATTTTTTACTTTTTTATATTCTTGTGTCTCACAGCTGCGAGTGAAGTTCCAGTTACAGGCATCAAGGCTTGGAGAGAAAGTCATTGCTCAGTTCAATGTGGGTGAGATGTCACACTGACAGACACACACCTGGCATGGATCAAGACTACCATCCCAAGAGGAAGTGTGGTGGATTTATCACTCAAATCTCATCAGAATGAGGACAGCAATATTGCATCCACATCACATACAACATTTTTAGCAACATGTGGGAATTCATTACATTTATATTAACTCCACTACCAGGGTTTTCGGCAAATTACTACCTGAAACAGCCACGAAGTTAGAACCATTTTGGAAAATAAACACTAAAAGAAACAATCATAATGGGTTACATGATGCCTATAATTTGCCAACAAAGATGTGTATTAGTGAGAGAGTTCTGACCTACAGGAAAGTAAAATTGCTCACAGCACTAGGGTCATTTACTGGTTTAAACTGGGAGCTGCAATGCATTATGGGCACAAGATAAAACTGATTGTAAAAATAAAAGGCAGACCGTGGCTTGGACCAAACAACCCTCTCCTGGAAACAGGAATATGTCAAAAGTCAAAAGTGAGGCTTTATTCTCAGAAACACTCGCCAAAGCTCTGGCTGTGTCACAGTATCAGAGTGCAGCTGGTGAGTGGAACCATCCATAAAAGCAGGCCAACCAACTTTCAATAGGGAGCCTTTACATTTCAAGAGTCACATAATGGATCAACCAAAAATCTGTCAGCAAAAAAATTAAAGCAACATTTAGTACACAAACCTACAACTGTTTCTGCAAGCCGTTTCATATTGCTTCTACACAACAACACAATTTTGCTCTTTAAGATAATGGAGGATTTTCATGAAATGAAATGGGATTGTTTCATATACTGATATGCACTCCAGTGTGCTGGTTCACTTCACATCTAACAAAAATTGGCCATATTTTTCTAGTATTTGTGAATTGTACGTACTACAGATAGGGTATTGTCCACCCACATCAAGTCTGGCTAGCTATATATCCAAGGGACCTACACTTATTACAAAGTCCGCAAGAGACTTATTACATATTATTACTTATTATTATTGCCTTAAAATATATTAAGCATTTGCAACTTTCATGGGCCCTTAGGTACAATTGTATCATATAATACTAAAGTAGTATAAAATAATTACAAAGCCTTGGTAATGTACTGTACCAAAGATGACAAAGACAGCCAGCTAAAATTTTACAGCAAGCACAGTATGTAGCAAAATACTGCAAAAAACATTAGTTGTTACTAAATACTAAAGTCAGCATGATTAAATTCAGCTTTTCCAGTGATTGAAACACTTCCTTTTGCTCCTCCTCATAATGGCCTTTGCAGTCAGCTTGGGAACATGAGGAAACCGTACCCTGACATGCAAGACTGTTGTGCTGCCTACCAAACTCATCGTGCAAACTGGTTCCGCCCACAGTAGACGCTTTGTCCTGAGAGCCCTCAAGGTGGACACTTCCGTTCCTGGCCAGCAGGGAGGCGCTTGCGCTCAGCACGGTTGCCTGGGAGGGAGGGCGGGACTGCCCTTTGACCTGGGAAGTGGATGGCTGGGGGCCCTGCAGAGCTTCCTGAAGACTGTTAGAGAAACAGGGATGGGGGCCGGTGAAGGGAAGGGGTTAGAGAGACATGGGGTAAACAAACACAGGGTGAGTCAGTGAGGTTCGAGAAGGATTAAGGGTTCGATATCAAGAAAAGAGTTAAGGGGGTTGGCCAAAGCATGTGCAGGATAAAAAAATGGGACACAAATGGACAGATCAGAATGAAAAGTGAGAGGAAAGGAAGAGTGCAGTGGGAGCCAGGAGACGCAAAAAAAGCAGGTCGCAGAAAGAGAATGAGAGAGAAAATGAATACTAGCAAAGAAATTCTAAATATTCTAGCAACATTACACCGAAGAATTCTTCACAGCAAAAGGCAAGAGTGGTGTGGAAAACTTGATAGCAAAAAATAAGCTGTCCTTTGAGACAAGCGTATGAGAACTTGACATTAAGGACATGACAGACCGTAACATTAAAAAGGGCTTATTTATAAGGTATGTTATTGAGCTCATTAAATACTTGTTCAAGTGAAATGCTGTCCAGTCTTTCTAATTTACTGAATCCATTCTTTCAACTGGAAACAGCCTCCTCCCATCCCGTTTAACTGGACAGCTCAATTGAAATTAAAAACACCTTACTCAAAATCGGTCACTTAAGTATGCTTTCACACTAATATACAGAGAAAAGTTTAGTGAAACAAAGCAGGGCATCAGGCTTCGACCCATTTATTTCTCTTGAAGTCATAGACAGCTGATGGAGGGGAGTTCTGTTGCAGATAATAACCTTGACTTTGTGCTTAAACGCAAAGAGCTTCTGAATGCAGACAACCTGTCTTCATTCACATACAGATGTTGTTCTTCTCAGGACTTGGCCAGGGCTCTGTTCTCAGCAAAACGCCAGCTCCAGGGATTTCCTTGGTGTAACAGGAAACTTGCAGTGATGTCAGTGATGGACACTGGACACACCTCTCCAACAATTGGCGCTGACTTTCCTGTGTTTCGCTGCAGACTTTCTTTCTATTTATTCCTGAATGTCTTCCTGCTGGGGGGGAGGATCAGTGGAACCAGCCTACACTTCCTCATTCTCCCTGAGTAATAGTTGGTGGGAAATGAAAAGAAACAACTGGCTCTTACAAATTGGGTGGGTGTAGAAATGAAAAGTAACCGGTGACTCAAAAATGTACAAATAATGGAAAGAGAACAATACACTTTGTGTAGTGTACACTTTGTGAACAATACATTTTGTGCAGCAGCTTCTTCAATTCTGCCACAAACCACAGAGGTAGTCTTAAAAGATTTGGATTTTATGCCATGGCATTATTTCTTGAAATCTGGATTTTGAGTCCAAATCCTATTTGTATTTACAAATATTCTCATCATACAAAGACACCTGTAGTCATACCTCCTCCACTGTCTATAATACGAATTGATTAACGGGTGCAGCAATGGAAAATGGGGAGCAGAAGATTACCCACCAGGTTGTGAAGAAATGCTATCAAGTTTCCTGCACAAGGAGGCACGAGTGACACACAAAGGTGACAGGACAACAATACGAGTTGTGGCTAGCTGAAAATTTAGCTCCAGATACTCTTTCAGGTGACTGATCTGTTGTTGAGGAAATAAGCAAATATTCTCTTTTTGGTGCTGTAAAGTGCTGTTTCGGGGGCAGTGGTTTAGAAACCATAAGTTTCCAAACATTTTAGGGGACCCTTCTCATGCCTTTAGGAGAAGAAACTGTGCACCTGGCAAACCACGGTAACATGTGCTGTTAACTTCCAAAATCTACAGAGAAGATTTACATTTTACTACATTAATCATTAATAACCAATACTGTTTAAAAATGTGTGCTCAAAACGTTACCCATGAAAAACTGGGCAATGATTTTTACATAAAAGAAAGTGTTTTTTTTATGTTTATTTGAACATTACAGATGCCAGCACCTGATTTAAAGTTGACAAACTTCCTGTTTAATACAGAAAACTGTTCTGAAGCATAAAGTTTAAGATGTTTTTCTTACGGGGTTAGAAGTGTGAGGCAGGAAACAGATTTTAGACTATAAGGCAAGATAAGCTAGAATTTATAATGCTTTTTATATTATCAGCCATGACACAAAGGTTCCTGTTACTGTGTCTTGGGATCCTAAACATCCTCAGCAATAAGAAGACATTGGTTTAATGTAAAAACTCAATATTCTCCAACTTCTGGCCAAGCTGGTAGAACAATAATTGATTGGCCCAAACACTTTAATTCCAGTAGCAGCCTGATTTTCCATTTGTAATAACCTAGTTCTGGTCAGAGTCAGACTTGCTTAGCTTTTCATATCAGTGTTCAGCTGAGATGCTATGAATAGCAGGACACATGGAAACAGTAAACAAAGGGACAAAAGTCCATGACAGCAACATTTTAATGCACATTTTATCCACCAGAGAATTCTTCAATAAAGAATGTATTTTGATTACAAATCAACAACTACAACAGCAGCAAACAATGCCTACCATTCATAAAGTTAATGAGACAAGCTCATTTGGACTCAGATTGCTTAGTTTCACTTACATCTGATAGCCTAAAGTTCTTCTTGGTTGCATAAGAAACCTCCTGAGAGTCCAGAAGCTATCAGCTTTAGACCAGAACAATGTCTTAGTAATTGCCAGGGAGAATAATCTACTCTAAACACTGTTGTGCTGGATCCTCAACAGACAGAGGGACGGCTAATGGAAGGTCTTTAAGGACAGCTGAAAAGAAACAAGCTACCCTGCCATAGTGTTGAAGCTGATACTTGAGCTTCGTTCAAGACATGTCTGGATGTGATCAATGAGCTACTACCAAACTAGATGGGTTGAGTGGTCTCCTCTTGTTTGAAACTGTTCTTATGTGCTCATCAGGGCAGACATTGAGGGCAATGCATTCAAAAAAAAGACGCAGTACTGGAACTCGAGGTGTGAACTGTACCATACCGCTACACGGTGAATGATTTGCATGTGGCTCCACAATGGCGTGTGGGTTTTAACAATCCATTCTCCTCAGAAATGGATTCTCCTCAAATAAGGCCTCATTTTGAGACCATGCCGTCTTAAATTCCACATTGGCTGCCGGCTGTATCTGGCAATGTGAATGATCACTCCTGGCATCCCGTACCCTGCTATTCACAACCAGCCATCTGTTCCTCTCCTCGTTCTGATTCTGAGGAGCAAACAGCGGCAGCCGCCAGCACCATCGGCCCCTCTTCATCAGCGATGGCCATGTGGGATGTGTGCTCCTCGCGTGGCCAGGAGTCATTCCTCCAATGAGATTCCCACTGATCTTGTCACCCAGTGGCTAGTAAAAGCTGTAGCTGTTGCTGCACTGTTACTCCTATTTTTGTCATACAGTAAAATTAGCCCTGTGTGTTCAGGAAAGTGAAAGCTTAATTATTCACAACATGCATCGTGTCTGCTTTGGAAGCAGAAGCCATAGAACAAGCACCTGGCTTTATACGTATGGCTCTGAGGTGGACAAACGGAGCATCACGTTTTCCTTTGTCTACGGCGCCTCCATTCAGTTTCTGAAACAACCAGTGTAATTTAGTGTTGCACAACCCCAGTCCTGTGGGGAGAGTCACAGAGTCTGCGGGTTTGTTTGTTAATTTAATCGAGCTTATCTGTAGCTTAGCTGACCCATTTTAACATTTTGCAAAGAGCTGTCAAAAAGATATTACAGTGTAATATCTTGTCATACATACACAGAGACCAACAGGGCTCAGGTATGGTTGAATTCTGTCTCTTCCTCTACAATTATCAGGCTGGTAAGTTTCTGCTTCATGGCAGTATCTTGCTATTTCCATCTCTGAGTTCATTAAAGGTTCAAGGATAACCCTGCCCAGTATAAAGCACCACTGGAAGCTATGGAGTCCTTCGTATGTCAGAGAGATCTTTAGCAAGCTAGCTGGAAGGAGATTAGACCAGGTTCTACGAAAGAGGAAAGCAGGCTCAATGTCAAAAGTACACCATAGGTTTGGGGGAAGGGACAGATGAAAGAATGAGGACATAAAAAGGAGGGTGAAAGGCATTGTCTTTCTTAATTTCTGCTGCATCCTCAGTTCCCTTGTATTAGAGAAAGGCACACTGATCAAATCCCAGGGTAGCAGGCAGCAACTATAGTGCAGAGTCAATGGCATAAGCCTTTAGAACTGACATCTGTACAGTGCAACAGCCTGACAACATTAAAACTGCAGATGCCCAAAGGACAATATGTCCTATCTTGCAGGCAATCAAGTTAAATTCATTTGCTCCCTTTCTGGAAATGTATAAGAAAATCAATAGTATAAGAGTAGAGCAGTGAAAATTAAACCTCTTAATGGCAACTGAAAATCCCATCACAATAACCGGAACGGGTGAGTTACAATATCACCGCATCCTACAAGGTGTTTTTCTTCCTGGGGTTGGGGAGACTGTATCGATATTTGAATGTGGTTTTAAAAGATTCCATTTAATTTATATCACTGTAAGCCCAACCATTAATTGGTGTGAGTGCATTTCAAAGGTTTTTACTGTAGTGTGATTTAAAGTGAGCATTTTCCATAAACAGAAAATGATTCTGTAAAATATAACATCTACATGTGACACAGTATAGAAATTTAGTTAAAATATCAATTAAAATATAAAGAAATTGTTTGGAAAAATTGAGTTTGCACTTCAAATCAAGACACTGTACTTTGCCTGACTTCGGCTCTCAATGATGAAAATGAACGGATCTGTTCTACTACAAATACAAACCTTATCAAAGGTAAAGGTATCGGGCAAAAGTAAAAATGTAACAAAGACAATGCCTGACAGAAAAAATGAAACATCTCCAAAGTATAACATTTCGAGAACACTTGCATGCGAGGTTTTCATGCAAGCGCAGCACCTAGGCAAATCAGACCACGCAGAGCCCCTCTACCAAGCACCAGGGGCGCATTGGTGTCAGCCGGGGGATGGAGCCGTGCAGAGCGAGTGAGTGGTGAGGAAGGGAGAGGCTGCATGCGCCGCTGCCTGGCAGGGCCCATGGCGTACCTGAGAGGTGATCCGATGAGGGAGGTGGGAGGCGTGGGGTTACTCCCCGCGTTGTGACGGCGCCGCACTGCCTGCCGCCTAAACGTGCTGCGCTCGCGGCGAAACGTTACCGTCTCCTCACTCGCTGGGGCTGCCATGGCAAGAGAGAGTGTCAGCAAGAGGCGATTCACTATTACAAAGAGGTTATGCTACAGCCGTGTTGTGCCCTGGTCCAGCACCCCCCCACCCTGGAACTACGCTATTACAGTCTTCAGAATTTTAAAATGCACTTTGACGCAACAAAGACAGAGCAGGGAGCAACTATGACAGGTAGCACTGAACTTCAAGTGTGTCTTCATCAGAGGAAATCAACAAATTCAAACCAATTCAAAATAAAACAGGAGCCTAAACCAAAAGGCACAGCTCAGGTATAATAAGAAAACTAGAAGAGAAGATGGGATACTTGAAAAATACATTTCAAAGTTTAGAGGCAGATGGAGACATTACCAACCGTGCAGTAGGTACAAATGCATAGGAATCGTTGAAAAACTGTCTGGAGTAGACACCTGAAATCCTAAACTACTGAAATCTGCTTTGGGAAGTTTGGAATCACTTTGCTTTCAAATACTCTGCCAAAAAAAGTGTGTCACATTCAGCAGACATGGAGAAGCAGAACCAACCTTTCTTCTTTCAATAAATGTGGAAAAAGTGGCTTGAGACAGTAATAAAGCTGATGAAAATTAAGGTGTTAAAATTAAGTTAAGGTGTTATAGTCTCAGAAAATAATAAGACCTCACAAATGTGTCTGAAGTCACAAGCACAGTGGTTCAGAGTCATAAACCAGCATTAACATATTCCTTGACTAAAACAAAAAAAACACTAAGGAAATCCTGTACAGTATATGTTGATGTGCAAGTGCCAACAATATACAGAAATACAGGCCTTTTTCACAACAGACTAAGTTCCAGGTAGTAGGAGGAAAGTAAATGAGGACATTTTGAGTGTTATCAATAGTGCTACTTTGTAGAAGAGTTAAATAAATCCAACTAAGGCCTAAACAGACTAATTTACCCACAGGTACTTAACCTGCGAGTAATGTAAAGAAATAGGGAAAGTCTGCTGGACCCTGAAGATGAGGTTTGGTTTTAAGACATGGTTTTCAACACGGATCTTGGGACAATATATGTTGAGCTCCCCATTACTTATGGCAACTAAGTTACGAAACTAGCAAAATGGTTAATCAGATATTTTAAGTTGTTTTCAGTTCCTAAAACATGTCTGGTTCATGCTGCTTTACAGATACCTTGAAATATTCAATTATTTAAACAACTGGAAACAACTGAACTTACGCAAGATGGTAGCTTATTTAAAAGGTCTGGATACATAAATGAGAGCTCTGGTGGGCTGAAAATCAATCAATACAATAAAAAAGCATGTTCTGTGACAATGTTTGAAACCAAGCGTAAATCCACTGAATCTGGAACATAACTTAAAGCCCACGTTTTACCACGTAGATACAGCTTCTGAACACTGCAATCATCAGCTCAATGAACAACATACAATCAGGCAATCCTGATTAAAAGCCCAGATAGCAGCTGGTCAATATGGGACTGCATGACAGCTCCTGCACTGCTTCTGCTATGAAAAACATGGGACACGAGACGGAGAATAATTGATTGCATGCTTCAGTTTTCGATCCAGACAACTTAAATAACAGGCTAGCAAAACCAAGCTTTTTAGATGACAATTTATACTAAAAAATTAAGGTCTGTTACAAAGTCGGAGAAGAAAAAAACAGCAAAAAAAAAGAGAATTTCTTGCATTACTCAACCTCCCTCCCTTGCCTTGAATTTGAAACATTATTTGAGCCATATTCTGCCTTGTCAGCACACATGGAACAATTCAGCATACTACAGGCTCCGCCAACCAGGTCACCACTTTGGGTCTGTGTTTCAAAGATGAAAACTCATGCCCCTACAATATGGTTAAAACTGCATACTTACTCATGACTTAATGGGGTGCTCCTTTTTTCCTATTTAGAGATTTTTTTTGTGTTTCTGAATACAGATTTGTAGCATTTTCAAAATAGATGGTTCAAACTGCACCTATTCCACCTTAAATCCACATGGTTGTAGTTTCAGACCAACCACTGTGTTAAGAAACAGTGTTTGAATTGATGTCCAATTACCAAGGAGATGCAGCCTTTGGGTGTGAATCCATGAACTATTAAAACCTCATTAGGGAGTCATTTCATTTTAATACTGTGTGGAGGGAGCTACACTTGCATGTTTCTCAGTGGCAAGCAAGATATAAGGATGTGTTAAAAAGGTATCAGATGAATTTTTTAAAATGATCCGAAAGCCAGGGGATAAAAATATTCCTAAACCCTGAAATGATTCTTTAATTGTTTACAGTATCTATCAGCATTCACTTTGGGGGAATATCTAAAATCTAAATCTACTTTGACATTGAGGTTAGAGCAATACATTTCTTTATAATTATCACCTTCATAACTTAACAATTAATATATTAAAATTCTTCACTTTTTCCAAATATTTTGATTTTTATAATTTTAGAAAGCATCGTCAGTCCCCCCATGTTTAATATTCTATATTTGCAATACCCTATGCCTGCAGAAAATCACTTCTAAATAAACACTTTCTACATTATTAGATGTAAAAGTTTCTTATTTAGAAAACACATTCCCACAGACACATCTATTATGTAATGGAAACAAAACATTACGGGAAGTTGTAACTCTGAAAAGCTCGGTTTTACAGAGGCAATAAAAACTTAATTGGCTGTAACGCCATGCAATGTGGACCTTAATGACAGTTTAGTGAGCAGATAAACATTTACTGAACATGAGAAAATCTTTTTTTGCATGAAAGTTGTGATACATTGCACACTGTTTCACAGCTTTATTCTACAGCCGGTAGAAAAGGAAAATGCATCATATTCTAAGCATTTATGACACCCTTTTGAACTTTGTTTAGGTACAAGGAACTCAAACCCTGGACCTGGAGTGCAACAGCCCAACAGGTTTTGTAGGTCATCATTAAATCACTGATCAATTAAACACATTTGGTAACTTAAGACATCAGTTGACACTAAAACCTAGGTCCTCTTCAGCCCTCAAGGGGCATAACCAGATAACTGTTCATCAATAGCTTTCAACAGCTTGGTGTTGCCCATCACTAAAAACAGTGACCAATAAGACTAAGTGGATCTCCAAGACCCCTGTGTGTGAGACCCCCCATACTGAAATTGTGTCCCATCTGTTACCTGCGTGCAGCAGTCACGATGGTGAATAGACTGGTGTCTTACCTTGTACTATTCCTGCTTTTACTTCAGCTAGACAAGGTACCAGTGCAAGGCCACTGGACGAGAAGAAGCGTTATTACTGTACATCTTCACAAGTACTAACATGGCTGCTATGTGCACTTGTGTCTGAATGAAATACGTTCTTTACTTCACATCTTTTTTAACACACACAGAGGTACAGCTGCTGTGAAATGCCTTAAGAAACTACATCAGGTTTACATTTTTATTGAAGGCATGCAGCCACTGAATTACAATTTCTTATTTTTTTATCACTGACTAGAATTCAGCACTTCTGTACACACTCTCCCCTCCTGCTTTCACTGCTGCGGGTGATTATTTTTTCACACTCCAGAGAAGGACACTAAGCCACATGCAGAGTAGGTCCTGGAGCGCACATGTTACACACACACACACAAGCAGTTTAGCCCCACCAGTGTAGAGCATTTGAGTGTGAGAAGTGTGTGTGAAGAACTGGAGGAGGTAATTGGTGGCTCTCAAAAGTATTCGCCCTCCTCAGAATTTTCACATTCTACTGTGTTACAATATGGAATCAGAATGTATTTAATTGGGATATATTGCCATTCATAGACACAAAACACTCTGTAATATCAAAGTGAAAAGAAAATTCTACAGATCCTCCAAAATTCATTATAAATGTAAGACAGAAAATAAATGCGTAAGTATTTACCCTCTTTGCTATGACACAGCTCAGGCTCTGGTGAAACTAGTTGCCTTGAGACATCACAAAATTAGTTTAATTGAATTCACCTGTGTGCAATTAAGATGTTTCAAATGAGTTTGGGTTAAACACACCTATCTTTGGCAGGTCCCACAACTGATTAATACTGTACAGCTCCCAACAAAAACTACATCATTACAAGAAAGCAACATTCAAAGCAAATCCAGGACAGGGTTATTGGAAAGCACCACGTAGGGGAAAGGTATAAGAAAGGTTCTAAGGCAATATCCCATAAGCACAGTAAAGTCCATTGTAAAGAAAGGGAGAAAAATAAAACTGTTCAACTGTGAATCTGTACAGAAAAGGGTATCCTTAAAAACCAAGCTCCCAGGCGAGAAGGGCACCAGGCAGGGAGGCCACCAAGAGACCAGGAGGCCTATTACAACTCTAAAAGGAACAGCAGTCTTCCATGGCTGAAATGGGAGAAACCATGCATATGACAACTACTGCCTGGGTTCTTCACAAATCTGGTCTTCATGGAAGAGTGGTAAATGAAAGCCATTGTTGAAAAACAAACACCAGATTTTGGCCCCAGTTTGCCAGGAGCATGTGGTAGACTGAGACCAAGTTAAAGAAGATTCTATGAGACCAGCCGATCTGTTTAGCCTCAATGTTAAGCACTATGTTTGGCAAAAGTGTGGCACCACACTTCATCCTGAGAACACCACCTCAATCAGGTTAGCAGCAACATGCTATGGAGATGCTGCGCTGCATTACGGCCTGGAAGACTTGTGAAGAAAAAAAAGCCGAAATGGATGCAGCAAAGTACAGAGAAATCCTGGAGGAAAACCTGCTGCAGTCTGCAAGAGACCTGGGACTTATGATTATGATACATTATGATTCTATATGGTAACACAATAAAATGTGAACAAACTCAAGGGGGGTGAATACTTTTGAAAACCACTGTAAGTGAAGTAGTGGATCTCAACTACAGTCATGACCATAGCGGATATTATACATCATGTAGAGCCAAGCCCTGTCTCTGACGAGCAGAAATTGCCACAGCTTATAAAAAATGCCACACAGCTCACGAATGTCCCACATTTGTGTCTCTGGCTTAATGAGTGAAGACCTTAGTCTAAGCTGTATGGGATGGCCACCTACCTCTCGTAGTGCTTCCTGCATCCTGGCACTCAGAAAAGGCTGTCTGGCTGGGCAAGCTGTTCCGGGAGCGGGTGACGGACTCCAGCTGCGATGCCCGGCCCAGCAGGGACACCTCATCCAGGACCTCGCCCTCCTTGGCCTCCAGGTCGGACTTGGAGGTGGTTAGGGGGCGGGCATTGGTGGGGGGCCTCAGCCTGTTGGGGTCATTAAGGCAGGCTGCGGTGCCACTGTCCAGGCTGAGCACACGGGCATGTGTTTTGGTGCTACCGGTGCTTGGGGTGCGGCGCGAGGAGCGCCTCCGCCCCCCACCACCTCCTCCTCCTTCTGAGCCAGACTGGCCCTTGGAGGAAGTGGATGCCCCCCCGTGTTTAGCCTTTAGAGCGCGGTAGCGGCCTTCGGGGGACTGGCAGGAGTGGGAGGTGGTGCTGGAGGAGCTGTCCGTGCTAAAGCGGTGGGCCGAGTGCAGGCTGGAGGTGCGGCTCAGGTCACTCTGGTCGCTGGAGTCCTCCTCGGCTGCGAAAACAGCACTGCGCGGCTTGGCAATGCCACGCAACGAGACGTAATCCCGGTGGCGGCTGGCGTCAAAACTGCTCGCCCGCTTTTTCCCTCCCCGCCTCCGCCCATTACGCCCCGAAGAGGAGGAAGTAGTCCGGTGAATCAAGTTGGCCGACTTTGGGCGCACGGCCTCCTTCTCCCTGTCCCTGGCTGCTGACCTGGAGCCACTCTCCATGCTTGTCCTTGCTTGGGACTCCTCCGAACAGCTGCAAGGCTCGTTAAGCTCAGGTGGTGCGGGGACAGGCTCGGGCTGCTGTTTGGTGCTTAGCTCGTTGGCGTGGGGGTTTCTGTTCGCCTCTCCGGAGACAAGGGCACTTAGGCCCCGGGAACTGCTGCTGTGGCTCGGGCAGCTGGGGCTGAGGCCGCCTTCCCCTGGAGTCCTGCTTTCAGTGGCAGCAGAGAAAGTGGAGTCTCCCCGGTCTTTGCTCTTCTCATCCCCAGAAAGAGACAGCAGGCTTTCCACATGCGTCGAGCTGGTCTGCTCGCTGCGGAAGCTGCTGACAGTGCTGTTAGTGTCACGGTCTGTGCCGCTGCAGTAGCTCTCTGTGGAACCACTGCTCCGTGTACTCAGGCTGCGAAGGCTGTCGGCGCTCTGTTCCCCTCTCAGAGATTTGCCCTGTCCGCTCCGGGACCTACAATGCCCACCCTGGTAGAGGCCCGAACCTCCCTCACCTGCCTCCCGAGAAACGGAGGAGGTCAGTTTCCTAGCCTCCATTTGGTAGTGCCGGCAGCAGTCTCCACTCTCCAGTCCCCTCGAGGAGGAGGAGGATGAGGCAGCCTGGTCATTCAACATCTGACCGAGCTGGCTGCCTGTATCCCCCGCCCCACAGCTAGGGTGCTTAGAGGTTTCCAGCTCACACACAGGGTCCAGGCCACCCCTCCTGGCCTGGGGGTAGAGGCTGAAGTCTGGGAGCGAAGGGTCAGGGAAGGCCGAGCCCGCTGAGCTGGAGGTCCGCGGGAGACCGCGAGGCCGGGAGTCCTTGCGGTAGGACTGTGAGTGGAGTGGCACTAAAGAAGCTGCCTCCGTGTCAAGGGCAGCCGACAAGGACTGGTCCACGTGATGTGAGAGAGGGCCCATGGTCTGTTCTACAGGGTCCCGGGCCAGCTCCGGTGGTCCAAGTGAGGTGGAGGGCTGCAGAGAGGCAAATGAGTCATTGGAGACCATGCAGTACATCTTTGGGTCCGACGTGAGGTCTGGTGAAAAGCACAGGAAACAAAAACAAATTTGCCGAGGATCTTCTAAAAGGCCAGCAATGCAAGCCGGACAGATGAACATCCTAATCCCCCTTCCCCTGACAACCTTACCTTGTTCTTGACTTCCATCCTTACAAAGGCTGCAGCTCTGAGCAAGACTCAAGCTGATGTCATCTGAGGTTTTTCCCATCTCTGTGCCTACGTGCGGCCCAAGAGAAAACGGGGAATTCATGCAACAGTCATAACTTATTCACTCTCTCTCTGGGAAACTGCACAAAAGCACTTCTACAAAACCATTCTCAGCTACCCCATCCAGATTCAGGTCCCAAAATCTAAATAAAACCAGGAGGCGTTTTGTTACTTTTCCATGCGTGCGTTTTAAAATAAAAAATAGAACAAAAAGCACTTTAAACCAGAAAAAAGTTGTATAAAAAGAGTCTGATGCCTAAATATCTTTGTAATTCCAAAGTAAATTTTAGTGATTCCTTTTGAACTAATTATACAGTTTCCATTTTCCTGTTTTTGTCTTAAACCAGAACACTCCTGGATTTTAAATCAGAGGAAAATGAGGAACAGGGTTGAGAATGAAACTTTATGTGTGGTCCTTATGACTCACAAACTTTATTGTTTGAGAAAGTATTTAAGTTAGAGTGTATTTATAGGCTCACGCTGGACACTGTTCTAATGTGTTTACATGTAAGAAAACACACTTCTACTAAGTTGAACAAACTTGTATTTATAGTTTAAAAAGGCATGTAATTCCAACTGTAGTTCTGTCAAAATACTACATATGGGGTTGTCATCCAGATCCAGATTAACCTACTTTCAAACACTAAAGATTTTTCAGATTCCATCTTAATTTGGAAACCATTTTAAAACACAGATTGACTGTTACTTAAATTTTAACTGTACTGATCAACATCCTTCTATATCTTCTATATATAGTTTTATATCTTAAACTACAACAACGTGACAGATAAATTAATTTACAGTTAAAAAAATCCTAACAAATGTGTAGAACAAAAAAAGATCAAATTAAAAGAATAAAATACACAACACGGATGTAATTCTACTCTTATTTAGTCAAATATTATTTTACTTAAATGACTGTTGTCCGTTCTTACACTGCTTTGCTTTCTTCTCTGTAGTGGTGTAAGCCACTTGGCTCTGTTGTTAATGTAAATGAGAATGTATTAATAGACTCCTCTTGCTAGAAAGAAATGATACCCATCTTGCATATTACAGCTTTATTTACTAAAGAATGTTTTAGTCCTGGTGTTGGTAACAAAGAAGTTTCTTTTTAGGATTGTTTTTGTGTGGTTTTGAGCAGTAAAAGGAAATCCATAGTGCACTCTGACTTTTTAGATCCTTCACAAAGATATCTCCTATCGTAGTCTTATATATACAAACAGACCTTGTGTTTACTGTCGAGATACAAAAGTTCATTAGTCACCTGCTCCCTTCAGTGATACTTTGTTAATTACAGTGCTATACTTCAGCCAGCTAAGGAGCAAACAATATGCTGAAACGATGAGATGTGCTAAATAATTAACAGGTGTGTATGTGTCTGTGCTGGATGCTTCATTAAAGCTCTCTTCACCTGAAAGGAGCAAGGTCAGGGGAAGTTTCTAGATTTGTTGGGGTTTTTTCCCCATATACAGTAGTCAAACACAAAGCCTAGGAAAGTTTTACTTCCATGGATAAAAGAGTATAGTCTGGAAACTTGAATAAAGTCTACAAAACCTGAATACCTATGCAGAGCCTGACACAGACACTCATACCAAAGGCTATTATTAACACTAGAGATGCAGAGTTTTGTAGCAAGAATGGAAAGTTCCACTGTATTTGCAAAACCAACACTGGACTCTGAATAAGGTTAACTTGATGCATTTCTGCTTTTCGTACAACATTTAAAGTTGCATTTAATTTTTCCAAACTATACCTTTTACATTTATTACAGGTTTATCATTGAACATTCCTTGCTCATTTGGTGCCATAACAGTGTAAACAACAGCACAAGTAGAATTTAGATTTGTGTTCATACACTTTATGATCTGGAACAGACGGGTTTGCTGGCAGTAAGTATAAAAATGCTGAGTGTGGTCACATGCTTTTGACTCTTACCCCTCACTGTGGTCGTACCTCCGTGTGTGGAAGCAATCTAATATAAAAGAAGAAAAACAACAAAGACAGCTCAGTCAGTGAAGGTCAGGTCAGACGGTGCAGATTTACACAATAAAAGAAAAACATGTAGTTATTTAAACTGAATACAGAATGCATGGCTTTTAGTGTCAAAAAGAACAAAAAAGGACAAAAAATAATTTCATGGAAAGGGTGACTAAGTAAACTAGGCTTCTGTGTAACTGCTAGAAAAGTCCTTAAAGGAGGTCAAAGTCTCAGACCGAAATAGAACTAGAGTTCGCCTTGCTTAACGGGGTTACTCTTGGAACGAGGAATTTGGAGGAAGCAAGAGAGGCTCAAAAAAGCAATTAGGTCACAACATAGTTTATAGTATAAACTATTCTGCTGGATTTCAGGAACAAAACAAAAGAACTGGCTTTCCTCTTTATATTTTTGAGCAAGAGAATTCAGTCAGCTTCCAAAAATTCTCATAATAGAATGATTCACTTAAATATTTTTGAATGCGAACCCTAGTAGACACTATCATGCATAAGTTTTTTCAAATTCACAATCTGCAGGAACAAAATGTGAAAAATGTGTTCAGGGCTCAATACTTTTTCAAGGCTCTGTACATCTTCAAAACCGAAGTAATAGCAGGGGGTAATGTAGGAAACTGGCTTAAGGTGAAGATGCCGGCTGCCAAGCAGCCAGGCCTGCAGAATCTGACTTGTCATGCTACCCACTCAAAACGAGCTTTAATATTTCATCACATTTATTCAGCTTCAGTCTGACGGCTTGGCATATCTGTCTGAGACAACATATTATATCATTTTAGCAGAAACTGCTGCAGTGCTGTTTATTTATTTACTGCTTTCATTAAGTTTCCAAAATGTTCCACTGCCCTCTATAAGGCTTTCAAAAGTTTCAGACGAGGCTAGAAAAGACACATATGGATATATCTTTGAGGTTGTATTGGTGATAGGTTTTACAGGTCAGTCACTTATTGACTGGAAAGGCTTGGGCAGTGGCATCTAAACGACTGAGCATTTCCAGGTTTTCCTTGGCCTGCCATTCAACAGCAATCCCCATCACTGACTGGGCACTGGTGAGCTCGCTGTGTTAACAGTGAGAGCTATGTTACTGTTACATACAGAGCCTAATGCTGCTTCTTGCACATTGGGCCAATGTAACAAAACAAACAACTGATTTCTCATACATTTTGGGAGGAAGCTTGTAGCAGATGGCCAAGCAGTCTATTACCAATATTTGCAGGGAGGATTATGAAAGGAAAAGTGACAGGCAATTCCTCATCAAAGCACAATTACAGACTCTGCGACTTCCTGAAATTCTGTACTGGGTCTGTCTAAATAACCTCTGTGTAACTAGAACGGCAATGTTGTTTCAGGCCAGAAGCCTTTCCTTGTTTAACTTGAGGGCCAAAATAATTTGAAAAGCATCTTTTTTTGTGCATACCTTCAAACCCTCCCTCGGTTTTTCCAAAGGAGATTTAGTGTACAAATACTGTAGTATTTTAGAGACATAGGCAATCTCATCAATGCAAAACAAGCCACAATCACAAAAGTCAGACTTCTGAATGGTTGTAAAGTTACAATTTTAGCAGGTAGTTACACCATCAAGAGCTACTTTTAAACTTCAGGGAGCTCAGAATTGCAGTTTCAGAATGGACTGAAATAAGGATACGTCTTCTTGGTGTTGGTTTCACAAGGTCTTACTTGATTACTGGAGTCCATCCCAGCATAGGAGTTCCTGGAGCTGCAGTCCACTGGAGGAGTAACTTCCCGAATAAAGTCTGCCATCTCTATCCCCCCTCCAGGATCCCTGTCAACAGCACAATAAAGAGAAAAAAATATGTTAAAGGTTTACCAAGGGCGAAAGGGACTTTAGCAAAATGCTCTCTACCCAATTTCCATGAGAAGTGATACAAAAAGAAAAATGTGCATCTAATATAGAAGGCAACACCACTAGGAACCACAGCTAGTCAATGTAATCCATATATATGGATTCAGTAAATATAATCCATATAATGAGTACGGCCAAGTCATAACACCTAGATAGCTTTGCTCTCTAAGTGTACTTGATTTTCTACTGGCAGACCATGACACAACAGAAGCTAAAAATCAAGCATAACAGAGTCATTAATTCTTAATGCAAAAGATCACTTGGCCCAAGAAAATCTGTCACTGTGCAATAAAAAAAATGTTTTCTAATTTCCACACTTGATGACAACATGCAGCCCTTGCCTTTGCTTTTTAAATTGATGAAGTTCTCAGAAAAGCAAAGCATAAAGGAGCAATTCAAAATTTTGCAACTTGCCAGCTTGCCCAACACAGACTGTCTAGCAGTCCGGTGTACCAGCAAAACGTGCTTGCATTTCTTTTTGCAATGGTTCTGTAAAGTCCTGAGCTCAGAATCTTCTCAGTCACAGCCCTCATGAGCCATCCTGGAGTATGACGGACCAAAGACGCACAAAGTTAAAACCCCTTCCAGAAAGACAGGCAAGGATGACACCATTAGATATATCTTTTAGTAAAAACATATATTTGGTCTTGAGGCCAACAAATCCCTCTAATAAGTGCTCACAAATGATCAATTTCCCTATATGACAAGACATTAATTGCTATTCATTGCATGATCCATTGCAGGTTTTCATTATAAGCTGCTATATTAGACTCATACCTTGTGTTGGCCCAGTCTAGTGTTCTGGATATATTTTGCTTATTCTGAGAAAAGTGCACAGACATTTTCTTCAGCACCAGTACAAAAGCCTGACGTTTATGAAACCAGAAATAGATCCACTGCTATGTAGAAAGGAGTTTCATTTCACTGGCTCTTCTCTCTCGGGTTGTCTTCTGTAATTAGTCACAGACATTTGTTTTTGTACTAAGCTCAAGTCGCCTGCCCAAGTATCCCTTCAGGAATGTGAAATGCGTCACGACAGCTATTGCATCATTAAGTTGGGTCTCACCGTTTCTTTTAACAGCATTCTTTACCACCGACAAATGAAGAGAGAATTCTCCTAAAAACAGCTTTCAACGGCACATGGCCAGGTTCCAAACAGGAAAAATAAGGACAATTCTACCTCATGCCCTTGGCTGTTATAAATACTGAATGTAGTGGTCTGAATGCAGCAAGAGCAGTCTGAAAAGACTCAAAGTGCAGAACTATTAATTGATGAAAGCACTCAGGACTGCCAATCCTAAACTACTAAACCCCAAAGCTCCATGATCTACCGAGCTCTGGAAGAGAGAAACGTGTTCATACCAGGCACTATGCAAAACATGGATCCACAAAGCTGACAGATGAGCTGCACAATGCATTAAGAAAGATGATGACAGAGTGGGCAAGGGAACAAAACATGAATTCGCCAGATGCTGTTTACAGAAAGCTGCTTCTTTGCTCGCTCAAAAAAGTTGAGTGTAGCTGAAGAACTCTCTGTTGTTGTTTATCCAGTCAAGGTTTTGATACTGTGTTCTTGTAACCCAGTTCTGCGTTTCCTTACCTGCTGATCCACGGACTTCTAAGACTTTACAGGAAATCCTAAAATTCAGCAGCATGTCTCTCCACTTTCAAATGGGGCTTGGGCTACAGCTACAGTTGTGAGTACAGATATATGGCAGATCTTTGGGCAACAGATGTGACTGGAGACCTTTCAGAGAGATTTCCCCTCCTCACCCCGACTATCCTGTACCCTCTTACCCTGGCCCATTGCTATCCTCTCGGCGGGTGGCGTTGGCGTCGTTGGCGCTGTCGGGGTTCGCACTTCGGCCGCCGAGCTCGCCAGCACGGTGGTGCTCTATCACCTCGCCCTCGTCCAGCGCCCGGTGCAGCCGGTAATTCACCGTCTTCAGTAGCAGGAACATGGCGGCGATGACACCGCAATAGATGCCCACTATCACCATGGTGGAGGGCAGAGCCTGGGGGAGGGAAAGATCAGTGAACGAGGGAGCAAAACGTTTTCAAATTTCACCTGACCATCCCACTCAAGGTTCAGTGAATGAGTGTAGAAAGGTTTTTTGAACCAATTTCAAACCAGCTACAAAAGCATGTAAGGTGCCTTGTGAGATGAGGCCTTTTTACCTTCAGATGGGAAATATTATTCCAAATCATTTGCTCAAATCAGAAAACGACAGCTTTAATGGTTAGATCCAAGACAAGCACTAATGACTGGTCTTCAAGGCATGTCAAATACTGACACTCGATTACAAAGATATCTCCTAGAATTATTTGAAGTTCTGAAAGATATATAATATCTTTCCACACACCCACCGCTGTGCATGTCACACACTGCCAAGTCATGCTGTTGAAAGAGTTAACTACAAGCAAGTAAAAGATGGTTTCCCCTTGGTTATTAGCATTCCTTATTTCCTTGTCTCCTTGTTGTTTTATAAAAAACATCATTATACAGCCGCCACCCGTACAGTCCTCAGCTGCATCGCTCCTTGCTTGAGGAACTGCTGCCAACAGCAAAAAAGCTAAACCTCACAATTCTGTCTGAATGTGCTTTTGTGCAACTGATTTATAACCTGGAATGTACTATAACTTGGCCAAGAGATCTATTTTTCTGTTTGTAATTCGGTATGGTGCCTTTGAATGCCTTTGGCAAGAATTTGTGTCATATGTATGAATTTCTATTATGTATACTGTACTCAACAATTACTTTTCTTTACAAAGCATCTGTCAAGACAAAGCTCTGAAGAGATGTCAAAACTGCCATTGATGTGCAATCTTGCATTACCCACATAATTCACTCTGCAGTCTCAGAGCACAGAAACAAAAGGTCTTGCTGCCTGAGGTGTAGAGTTTGTACTTTAAAAAGTACCCTCTGAAATAAAGGGCCAAGATGGAATGCACAGCGAAAGAGATCACTGAGATATGAAAGACTTGACCCACTTAACCCATAATAGAAAACATCTGAATTTCACAGGGAATCACTGCAAACATAGCTAAACCAGGAGGTATGCTTTCTAACATCAGACTTGCTATTATAATGGGATATAACATCCGATGATGTGATTTTAAAACATTTACAAGATGCTCTTATACCTCATCTACACATTGCGTTGAATATAGTAATCTCAGTCTACAATAGCTTTTGTTCAGCCAAGGCAATTCTACCCAGCCTTCTACTTCCCACTTAAAAAAGGCTTATTTCTTATTTTCCATTCCTTAAATCCGCCTTTTTATAACCATCTTCTGACTGTGTATCTAATAACCTAATTCCGCCTGCTAACTGCAGCTTGTTAGAGTAATGCAGACGGTTTTACAATCCCTTACGCAGAGACATTTTTAAGGCCGATCTACCCAGCATGTAGTGGGACTTTATCAGTTGCTATGTTTGCTTAGAATCTTATTAGGGCAGATTAGGGCAGAACTGCACATCTGGAGTATTTTATCTATTTCACCACTGTAAGGGGCACTCTCTGGCAGAAGAGAAGCTGTATCTCAGCTCTTGCTGCTCACCATTTTCTCTTTCCTGATTTTTCATATCACTAAACAATATAACTTAATTGGCAAAATCGAAATATATGACATTTACCCTGAATGCAAAGAACAGGAAACAAAAATCCAACTATTAACAAGAACATCCATCAAGTGAAAAGAAGTCATCACAAAACAGAACGTAGGAGGAAAGTCTCAAGATGATGTAACTGTGGCACTGCAAGAGGACCTTTACTGAGGTACACCGACGCAATAAAACCAGCAGGATGGGTTTATTTCTCCAAAGTGGATGAGAAAGGAAAACTCCGGGCTGCACTTTTCACCTTTTCTCTTTATCTGATAAATCTGTAAATCCTTGATTTTTTTTCCTGTCACCTTTGATAAACAGGGAGCATCCTAAGCGAGCCAGCAGCCAGATCACTCTGCAACTCACAACTGGCAGCCCACTGAAGCTAAGCAGGTGTGAGCCTGGTCAGTACCTGGATGAGAGACCTCCTGGGAAAAACTAAGGTTGCTGCTGGAAGAGGTGTTAGTGGGGCCAGCAGGGGACGCTCACCCTGCGGTCCATGTGGGTCCTAATGCCCCAGTATAGTGACGGGGACACCATGCTGTAAACAGTCGCCGTCCTTCGGATGAGACGTAAAACCGAGGTCCTGACTCTCTGTGGTCATTAAAAATCCCAGAGCGTTATTCGAAAAGAGTAGGGGTGTAATCCCGGCATCCTGGCCAAATTTCCCATTGGCCCTTACCAATCATGGCCTCCAAATAATCCCCATCTATGAATTGGCTCCATTACTCTGCTCTCCTCCCCATTGATGGTTAATGTGTGGTGAGTGTGCTGGCGCACTATGGCTGCCCTCGCATCATCCAGGTGGATGCTGCACATTGGTGGTGGTGGAAGGGAGTCCCCATTACCTGTAAAGCCCTTTGAGTGGAATATCCAGAAAAGCACTATATAAGTGTAAGCAATTTTAATTATTAAATTATAATTAATTAAGTGTGAAGCATTCCTTAAATCCTTCCAGAAGAAAACAATGGGTGTTAGGGAATAAACTCCAGTGTATAGCTCAGAATGAAATACTGCAGGAAGACTACAACAATGATGATGGAATTATTTTCTTTAATTAGAGCACAGAATCTACTTATGATTGTCTTATTAATTTCTTCAGTCCCTGTACTTATACAGTGCTTTTCATTGCCAAAGGATCCCACAGCATTTTAGAAACAAAGGAGCACACACTTCACCACTTAAGTGCAGCTCCCATTAGGCACCAGCTACTGTATGCTACAGATCAAGGGAGGAAGTACTTTCATCCATCCATTTCCTAACTGCTTCTTCCAAGCCAGGGTCACAGGGGAGCCAGAGCCTAACCAAAGAAAGGCACAATACACTCGGGTTGGGACACCAGTCCGTCACAGGACAGAGGGACACAAACCCACCCCAGCACTGCAAGGCAACAATGCTAACCACTGAAAGTTTTGTAGGTGAAAGGACATATTTCACCTACAAAATTTACGGGGAACTTTAAAGTGGCCAGATTACGCGATCACAGAGTGAATTTTAGCCAAAATACTAGGGGAATGCCCTACTCTTTAAAAAGAGAATCATGGAATCTTTAACAGCCAAAGGACAGTATCTTACAGCACAGTATCCCCACTCATCACATTCTAGCACTGGCTTGAAACTTCTGGTTGGTTCCAATTTTATCTTCACGGTATGCACACATTTTAATTGAAGCAGTTGGTTTCAAGACTTGCTTTTAAAAAAAGCAATGTTTTTTCATCTAAGTCCCTTAAACAGTTCTCCAACTCAGGAGACACAGCAAAAACAAAGCTGTTATGCACCAGATGACCACACAGCCAACTGCCTGATGATCACACTTTTTATAAAGCAGCATGACACAGCAATAAACGTTTTGTCCCCCCCCCCCCAACTGTTTACAACAAAAGTAATCCTGGAACACTTTAAATTATACGCATTGCTGCATCGTCACAGTAAGTGCAAAGGTTTCAGTGCAAAGGGCAGCTTCCTTTTGTTTTCTGCCTGTTCAGAGATGCAGTGACTTTCCCAATCTTTGCGCTGATATGTCATGACATCTTATCATTCCCAAGAACGCAAAGATTCTGCAAGGTACACGTGGTGCTGTACTATGTTATATTGACAAACATTAACAGAGCTTACAACAGAGATGTTCTGCTATAGTGCCACAATGATACCTCTACAGCACTTAAACTGCACACCAGTTTTTTTTCAAAAAGTGGATCAGTCATCATTTAGTTACAAGGAGAAGGGCACCTTGTTTTTGTCATGCTTTGTTATTATTATGCCCATGAGATATGTTTGATGATGTTTTCACAGTTGCCACTATGCTTTATCATTTGCATGGCGATCTTTAAAGATGAGTCTAAGCAGTTTGGCATTGACGGAAGTTCTTGTTTTGGGACTGAAGGTCAAACATGGTCTCAGCTTGGTTTCAAAGGCTCCAGTATTCATAAAGTTGCAGAATCTATGCTATCGTTTTGCACAGGGGATGGATGAAGCCATTTATTCCATAATTCACCATTATCTTTTGCTGCCTTGACAAAAAGCACCGCATTTAATTTGAGTAGCTTGATCCCATTCACAGACTTCTAATCAAATATGAGAACAGTGTCATAACCTAAAGTGCAAGGCAGGGAGTTAAAGACAATGCAAAAGTGTTAAAATAGATCAAATTCGCAAAGTAAATAGTGCTGGAATTAAATGCATAATAATTATATTGAAAGGGTGTTCCCTTAGTGTCTTTAGCTAGAGACCTGGGCCCAAATGAAATGGTGAGTTTTACTAAGGCCCTATATCAGTGGTTTTGTAAAACCCAATTCTGGGATGATGGACCAAATCAAAACAAGATTTCAAACCCATCTAACGTTAATTGGTGATTTCCCTGCAATACCTAACCCAAGTGAACTACGTTAATAAATAATATAGCTTCTGAAAGAGCAACAACCCACACGGAAAATGAAATAGGTCTTAAGGGCTTCATTTTTTTCTTTGTTCTTAATCAAAATTCAATCTTACAGTGTTCAGGAAATTTACATAAAACACAATGGAAGCTCTGTTGTTAATCACACTGACCGTACAACAGCATGGAACGCTCTGATGTTTTTCTGGAAAGCTACAGTAATACAGTTCCTTATTTTACACGATAGCAGAAATGTCAAGGCCTTCACTTTCCATGGCAACGGATATTAAAGTAGTGTCAAATGGGAACGCAAACCAAAACGAGAGCTTATGATGTTCGGGACAAACTGACCTCAGCTCTGTTTTGTGACTTTGAATTGTCAGAAGCAAAGGGAAACTCTAAACACTTTTTCTCTCTTTTTGAGAGAGAGGTGTGCTGAAGAGCTTGCACAGTGGCATTTAAAGAATGATTAATGTTTCAGCTCAGCTCATATGCTAAACAGAGACATCCTCAACAATTCCCACACACTGAACAGCAGGAATTCTGGGTTCAATTTCATTTCATTTTCAGAGCAGGTTCAACACAAGCACTCCTACTGTGCCTTCCAAAAGCCAGCAAGAGAATGCTTCAACCTGTTCTCTGTACCTGAGGGATCTATACTGTACCTATACTGGATAGGAATAAGGCTTCTTAACACTTCACACCATGCTAGGCCTCTCATTTTAAAACTGCCTCAAACCAGGCATCAAAAGTTTCTACTAGGATTACAAGTTCATTTTTAATAATGCAGTTATTTAAAAGCTGTCCCCCTGCTGTTAAAATTCTCTAAGAATCTTGGGATGAAATGCAAAATTTGTGCCACCATTAACACAAAAAGGAGAGCCCTCTACAGTATTCTGCTTGTGAGCCTACTAGGACCTTATCCCGACAAGCAACAGGTGGGGGACACACAGACACAAACACAAACATTCACACCAGGGCCGCTTGTCCCAGAAGCTTTATTAACCCACGAGTATGTGTTTCACGTGTGGGAGGAAACAAGAGTACCCGGAGGAAATCCCCATGTGAACAAGGGAAGAACATACGAACTCCATCCAGACAGCACCCCAGGTCAAGAATTAAACCCAAGGCCCGAACACAGCAAGGCAGCAATACTAACCACTGCAACACCATTTTTCAACACAAAATGAAAACTTTTATACAGTTTAGCTACATAATCTAATCCCCAGATTCTCATTCATTCTTTTGTTTCTCTTGTCTGAGCAGCACTGCGGACAGGATTGTAATAGTCTGAGGAACACTGTCTTTTCTGGAAGCAGAGGCACTATACACCCTTGCCAAGATGACAGTCAAATACAGGAAAGACACACTCACACAGGGGTGATCTAGAGACACCACGAGTCCTAACCAGCATGTATGCGTGTCTGAGGTGGGCGGAAATTGGAGCATGCAGACTCAATACAGATGGTCCTCCATGTGGGAATCTAACACAGGAGAAGGCAATACAATTCCAATAAAACACACTAGAAAACTTCAGCATTTCTTGTTGGGAGCAGCAATCATTTCAATATATTAGAAGCCCACATGTGAATCTGGCATGTCGGTTTGCTATGCTGTCTCATAAGGCTTGCTACTGGTCCTTGCATGTGGTGTTTCCACGTTCTAAGTGCATCCAAGTGTTTTTTTCTCCCAAAACACCTCTCCTTCTACTTCTCAAAACCATGTGGATAGGTTACTGGCTACTCATAAATGTCCATTTGTGAAAAGAGATGAGGAACCCTACTCACTAACTAAGCCACTAAGGAGAGGATCTGATGCCTCTCTGCCTGGCACTGGGATTCAATTAAAGCAATTAAAGGTTCCTACCGGATGACATGTGACAGATCACCTCCACTGACAAGCACAAAGGCAACCTGTCATTTAAGTACTTCCAGTCACAGGACAATCTGCATCGCTACAGGCTTGTGGACATCTGTAAACAGCACGCCATAAATAAAACATTCACAGACAGCAATGGCCTTTTAAATAGGCACCTCCTGGTCACGGCAAAAGAACGGGTGCTTTGTGCCGTGAAAAACAAGAACTGCAGATGTGGCTAGCAAGAAAAGAGTCCAGGAGAACCACCAGGTGTCACCTCTGTGGTGTGTGGCAGACAAGGAGGAGCCATGAGACAACCCACTGTGCAGTCTATGCACCGTCAGCCTCAAAATGCAACTGCAAGTACAGTTGCATGTTACGCCATCCTCCTGCCTTTAGGAATGCTGCAGTTTTTCTGGCAATCCAGGTCCTCATTGTTTTCAGACAATGACTGTTAATGGAGGTGTAGGAATGTTCACAACCAGTTAAGGGCCACAGAGAAGAAGTATGGCAATCAAAAGCAGGCATGGATTATTTGCGGACTACCCAGTGCCCTCCTCTTATCCCTGCGAGACCATCTCAGTAAACACTCTATCCTGGAAAAGTGTGTCAGGAACAGGCTGTAGTCCAGCAATCTCAATTACAGAAGCAAGCAAGCCCGCCCCATTCTCTTGTGTGCAGCCACAGAGTGTTAACCAGCTTCATTTTAGCTCCATGTTGTGGTGGCAGACCAGTCCCGACTGCCTGCTGTGCCCTTCTGCGAAACGCTTTCATTCAAAGGGGGTGTCATAACGGTTCCATGCCTACACTGAAATGATCAGATTGAAAAAAATAGCGAGAAAACTATACAGATATGAAAACAGACTCCCCCCCCCCTCACATTCTTTCTGTCAGTAAAGTCTATTGCCTGGAATTATACTAACGACTAGAACAGTGTGCTGTAAATCTGGTTCATTTTCAGCAGGTGGTCCTCAGAGACCAATGTACATCAGCTTGCGTTTGGCGTTATTAATCTTCTTTTCCATGTGCATTTACCCTACATCTTTTGGAAGGAATAAAACGCAAATTTACTGGACATTCTAAAAATTAATGGCATTTGCAATATTTTGCCCTTTCCGAAAGAGTATAAAAATCATCCGTTAGATATGAGACTGCTTGACAGTACAGTACATAGCTCAACAAAGACACTGGAAATAAAATTTCGGACTTCGCCAGAGAACATTGCTTTAGCCCACGGTCTCGTCTGCCAACGCGAGAATGACGACAAGTCCATATAGTACTGGTACTAACCAGCAGAATATACCGATCGCTGCATATATATCGAATATATGCAATCGCGTAATTGAACATAATTAGGTTAAATGAACCAATGGCACTAAATGGCACTCCACAGCGCATGGAAATAATAAGGCGTTTAATTGACATTTTAGCTGTGCAATGAAATGACAGCTCGGCTCAAGTTACAATCTCACAACATGATGTCGTTGTTACTGTTGTTATTTCAGGAAATGCCCGTTTTGATTTTATTTCGGTGCTAGTGCGCTACGGATATGATGGAGACACTCGTCTGTGACCACGGCAACAACCAATACCCACAGCTCGTCATCTTAAAGAAAAAAATCTTAGTATTAATTAAGGTTGGTTAATTGATGTACAGCTAGTAAGAGCTTTTAATAGAAAAGGTAATTACCTCCTTTCGACTTGTATTAAAGAAAATAATGCTGCAGATCTCCAAACCTTTAGTATATTATATTGCATTACTACCTTCCAGTATGGTGTAATTTCTTGTAAAGAGATTAATAATAACGGTTTTCTTGCAAGCCCGGAAAATAGTTCAGAGTTTGACAGAGACAGGCTAAGAAGTATCGTCCCCGAAATAGGATAACACCGGATTCACAGCAGTACGATTGTATCTGCATCAAACTAAAAACAAACTCTGCCTTGTAAAGAACAGGACCGTCCTGCCAATATTGTGCAATTAACGGTAAGCAAACAAAGGACTCAATCTGACAGGAGAGCTGCCTGGCTCGCCTCCACACCACCCGACCCGCTAGAGAAGAAGAGAATTTAAAACCCATGCACATCAAAACTCACCATGTAAAGCGTAAAGGGGAAACAAAGCAGGAAGAGCCAAATGTAGAGGTGCAAGGCATTGACAAATGTATTTTGATGGGGATCGTAATACCAGCCTCCTGTAATAGAAGCCCATACCCCTTGTCTCAAAATCTGTAGTGTCTGAGACCCCATGTTTTAGTCCGTTTAGATCCTCGAAGCAACCTCAAAAAATAACAGAGGCTACTCGTCCCGAACCATAAAGCGCAGAGCACTGCCTCCAGACACTGGCCTGAAAACCCCCGCTGCAGCCATCTTCTCTCCCAGTAGCTGGAGGACTGCCCTCGGTCCTCCACTGAGAGACTTCCTATCCCGCCACGCCCTGCGAGACACTGCTCTCCTCAAACACGAAGGCCAAGAGGGCGGATAAAAGACAAAGAGAATAAGTCCTGCTCAGTTGCGCCATCAAGTGGCATGCGTGAATACATCTGGTCTTAAATTGTATCCCTTATTGTGAGGGCCCACACACCAAATGTTATTGTTAGAAAAAGGCAGTGTAACTTAATAGTGCCCCCTTCACGTGGAAGACTGAATCTGAAGGGGTTTTACCCTAAAAATAAAAACATTATATCTGAAGACTTACTGTAGGTGAACGGTGCGATATCGTTTAACTGGCTTTAATTGAAATAAATATATTTAATCGTTTATTCAACTGTTCTTGTAAAACCATGAAACAAATGTAACCGTAAATTCCAGACGATTACAAATATTAAAGAACACTTAATATGAAACAACAAAAAATATTTTTCAGGAATGTAAAAACGAATAGCCTTTGCTGCACAGCATATCATAGTTATATGATAAATACAGTAAAGTGCATGTTTTGTATTAACGGCGCCTGCTAATAAAACGTCTGACTTTAAGACGTTATAGAGTGACAATTAGCTTCTTGCCGCCGGATTTCAGAGATGAGCAAGGCTGGGCTTGGTCCGTACTGGGACGGGAGACCTCTAAGGAAAACCAAATTGCTGCAAAATATGCTATCGGCGGCCCAGTAGGTGGTGTTCTTCCTTCCGGAACAAAATGTCCTAGCATGGAGACTCAACACAATGTGCTGTAAAGTTGCTTCTTTCTAATTTGGTTTAACTCTGTACATGCTGAGCCAGGCACCTGTTGTATGGAATGTTTACAGATAGAATATATGACATTTCAGAGCAACTGGAAGGTTGTGATTGCCCCCAAAAAATATTGTGCTATGTATGGAAATTAGTATGTTGAATCAATTTTAATTCTAAATATGTGATAACTGAGAGAGGTGGTCTAAAGTATAAAAACTGCTTGTGGATGTATGGATGAAGACCAAAACAGCACCTACAAAAGGTGTATAAACTGCACCTTTGTGTTCCTGTTTTCATCACAGAGAGCCCTGAGCCTATCTAGGCCAACAACAGGCATGAGGCGAGATGCATCCTGTCCATCACAGGGCAGAGTTACACTTACACCAGGGCCAATTTTCCCACAAGCCAATTAATCTACCAGTATATCTTTGGACTGTGGGAGGAAATTAGAGCATCCAGAGGAAACCGAAACTAACACAGGGAGAGCATTCAAACCCCATGACAATAGCAGCCAAAGTCCACAACTAAACCCAGGGAACCAGTGCTGCAAAGCAGAAATGCAAACCGCTGCCACAGAGGGCTCTTCTATGAAACTGTATTTTACAATGTAACTTTGAAGGTGCCTGAAGACCTTTTCTCCCCAGACAACACCTCTGAGTTTGAGAAGTACTGTGCTGGAAAAGACAGGTGCAGCACACCATGTAAACTCTGGGATTGGTTAGAGTGTGCACTTGGAAAAATCAATACTTTTGACACTCTTCCAGCTGTGCTGAAAATCCCAATCAAAGGATGAGGAAGGCATTCTGGAAAATTCTGTAATTTATTAGTTGAAGAGAAAAACAAAACTCCTAAAATACATACAACACATACAAAAACAATGTTGAAAATCCTGGTAACACAGAAAAAATGCAATCACTTAAAAGTCCATCTTGTGAAAGGAAGGAAAGAGGTCCAGAACACCAGTTTGGGCCTATTCATTCAAACATGTCTCCCCTACTACATGTGCCACAATTTTGCAAGTCTCAAAATCCAAGTGTTTTGGAGATATCACCGTTTTCTAGACCAGTGGTTTGCAACCCTGGTCCCGGAGGAACTCTATGTCTTCTGGATTTTTCACCACCTGAGTTCTTATTCACCGAGTAACTGATTTCAATTTTCTAGCTATGTAAAGTTCCATGTGCTGAAGGCATTATAAGTACCCTTGAAGTTGGGTATTCCTGAATAAAAGACTTCTGTCAAAATGCAACTACAATACTGATAAAGCTAGTAATTTCACTCTGAATACTCTCTAATTGAAGTTGAAATGCTGACAACATAAATTGTCTAGCAAAGTAACTTAAGTCTATTCAGCTTACATATTCTTTTGCAGAAGGCTGAATATGAACTCCACGACTTAAATGTGTGCATCTACAACTCCTGAAAGCGTACAAAGCTCTGAAAACAAGAGCGGACGTCCCTCACAAGTCACAGCCAGGAGAGACAGCTGTCTGGTGTGGTGTTGCCCAGAAACACAAGAGTAAAAAAACTTAAAGACATTTTGGTCCAGTTCCATCAGAAATTTCTCATGAGAGAACAAGAACACCAATCTCTTGTTAAAGAGCCCTGATTATAATGAACAAGGATGAGACAAATCAGGTGCTTGGAACTGCTTTCACTGAGCTCCAAGATGGCATCATTGGTAAAACTCACCGGTACAGTTTACTCCATATGCCCTGGAAGGGAGAACATGTTTAAAGAGGTACTTAATTCTCCATTACCCCACCAATCCATACACCATCCGTGCCTATCCATTAGATAAATGTTCTCTGAGAGGATTGGTCTTAATTGCAGGACCATGTGCAATGGAGTCTGGATCCCCTCTGTAAATATCACAGCCCTCAAGGCACACAATGGGTATTTAGAATTGGCTCCTTCTCCGGTATCAAGGACTGAAATGCTAAGTTCCTTCCAAGCTCTTTGTCAAGCTGTTGTAAATCTTTCACAATCCACACCAGATGAGACACAAAGTCTCTCTCTGAACCTGAAAAAGAGCACCACCTGCTACAGCTACATGCTGACATTCAAGCAGGCTGACAGTCCTTGAGGAGCTCGGACTGGCTCCCTGAGTTCTTTCCATCCTCTATTTTGCATGCTCTCCAGCATCAATGTTTAAACGCCCCCAGTGCACGAGTGCGTGGCCGTGCATCATGAACGCGTCCTCCGACTTCCTGCATGCCAGTCCCGCAGCTCCCTCTCCATCTGCACAGCGGGGGAGGGGGGGGCATCACTGCAGTCGTGGCCGTTTCTCTGGGGGGGCCTTGCTGGGCGGAGCTGGCGCGGGGGTCTTGGTGGCTTCGCGCTCTTCCTGCTTCGCCGCTTCGGCCGGAGGCTCAGGCTCCTTCTTCACCTCCACTGCACAGGAGCAAACAGAGATCAGTGAACGAGAGCAGGCGTGACGAAGCCAGCAGAGCACGAGCCCGTGGTTTCACTACCAGCTGACTCAGAAACAACGTGACCCTTTCCACATACTGCGCAACACCAGTCCTTCAACCACTGCTGTACAACAGTAACATCCAAATCACTGCATAATAAACTATCTCATTGTATTTTCAATGAAAAACATTCATAAGAGCACTTCTTGAAGCTTTTAGCGGAAAGTTTCAAGAAGTGCTCTTATTTTGATGAGTGCAGCTATAGCAGTTATTCAGTTTGCCCATTAATAAAGGATAGCTATTACTTTACCATTGGCGAACACCAGAGATATCTGCTTAAAACCATCTCTTATACTCACTGACCTAATTTATTTCGAGATGATTAATAGTACTCTCCTCTCCCCTTGCTACAAATTCAGCAGCTTATCAGAATTCTTAATCTGTTAGTATTCAGTCACACATGGACATGGAAACTGACACGTTTTGGTTCATCAGCAATGAAGATGAAGAATGTGATGATTATTACTGCTTGAAAACTGAATCAAATATAAAGCAGCCTACCATGTAACACGTCAAATAAACAGTAAATCTGAACATGTATTAAAAAAATTCAATATGCAGTTGAAAATATGGTAATCACTATTTGACAATTATGGTGAATTTCACACATTAGGGATGTTAAGATTAACTGCTGGTACAAGACTCTTTAGGAGAGCAGAGGAAAGAACAAAATTG
Source organism: Atractosteus spatula (assembly GCF_055471065.1). Lineage (NCBI taxonomy): Eukaryota > Metazoa > Chordata > Actinopteri > Semionotiformes > Lepisosteidae > Atractosteus > Atractosteus spatula. The sequence continues at coordinate 23,986,756 of NC_142714.1, forward strand.
TTAGAAAACACCTGGTCTTACCTGGAACAGGCTTCTCTCCAGGCTTTGGCTGAAAATGAAACAGAAACTAAGTGAATTACACTAATGCCTAATCTCAAAAATAGCTATGAACAAAATTAGATGATGATTCCTAGACCCCCTGACTTTTTTTTCCATAAATCCACACTTTATATCACCAGTCGTCAAATGATACTTTTTTAAAAACGGCACAATTTAAAAACACCCTAAAATAGACTAGGAGTGCAACAAAATGGAACAGGATACAGAGTCTTGTGATTTCCCGCATTGCTTGACACGCTGTTCATACGTCTAGTGTAGTGTATACTTCTAGACTTAAAAACATTCAAGCAAGTTTGACATCTTTAAAAGAACAATATGACTTTGATAAAAAAACACCCATGATTAATTAAGGAGAAAACAAATCTTAGATGCAGGAATCTTCCATGGGTAGGCTTCCTCTGTCCAGAGGAAACACTGGGCATGAATCTAGCAAAAGAGTGGGTACTATCCAAGCACTGTGACATCCTCTGTAGTAATAGCAAGGGGTGAAAATAATCATTCGGAACAAATATCCAATACAGCTTACAAAAACACTAAACATCATAAACCCACTCACAGTTTTGAACAAGTAATTGTCAGAAATTGTATGGAATTGTTTTTGGACAGATTTTGAACTCCTATGTTGCAGGGCAAACAATTCTGCAACACATTTCCTCAGAAATGAGGAGAAAATTGTCAAAGACAGTACAGTGCGGTCCAAACACTTGGCTAATGTTAATGTTACTTGCTGCTGCTAGTTTAAACAAAAAAACTAGAATTCAAAAACAAAATTAAAAAGAAAAAGAATGTGTTATGTGTGCGTCACAGTTAAGCAGTCCAGTACCTCCGTTAACCCTTGTACATCTGCTCTCTCCTATTCACCTTGTGTTGTACAAATTTAGTACTGCTCTCATTGTGTGAACTCATCAGATATTATGTACAACTGTACCTGATGTACCAAAAAAGAACCAGTTGTCCATATATATTTCTTCACATTTAGCCACAATTAAAAGGCAAAAGTAACACAAATTCCAGCGTATGTTCAAGGGCCCACAGCTCAAGACTGCCATACACCTGGCTTCTCGTGTTGTTCTCTCAATGGGATGGTTTTACCTGATAGAAGGCTGGAGGAAATTTCTGTCTTAGATCCAGGAGCAGAGTGTCCACCCTCTGTCTCTGAAAAAGGGAGCTGGGCTCCTCCTTCTTTTTGGATTTCGGTTTTGCTTTTTCTGGAGATTCAAAATGACGACAAAGTTCAGATTCAACTCTAGGGAAAAAATTCAATCTTTCGCCTAGCTGGAAAATGCTACTGTGGGATAATCAGTTCCCGCTGAAAGTCATAGCTCTAGGCAATGTTTGCAGACTTAAGCATTGCATCCTGCATTTTAAAATCACGAAGACAATTCAACATCCTTGCTACAACTTTCTGAAATGAACTAGTGTTCCGTAAACACAGAAGAGGTAACCCCAACAAGTACTATTGGACAAGAAATATTAATACAATAATTAAATTAGCCAATCTTTTTGAAATAATTCTGCAAAGTATACATCTTGGAATTTATAGCCATTGTAGGAAAATATTGTTCTAAGAAGCGGGAAGTTTAACATTACAATAATATTCTATTTAAGAAAAGAATAGTAACATTTATCAATCTGAACTACGCTGTAAAATATCATATAACTAAAGTTCTAATTCTAATCTACATTTTATTCATTGCTATAGACACTATTTCTGAAAGATATCTAATGTTTAATTTGCACACGTTAGCAGACCACGACACAGTGATGCTAAAAACATGCAATGCACTAGCCTTTATCATCCTGATCCTTGAAGTGCCACCAGTAGCCTTTGGAGGGATGGTAGCGGCAGTAGGACATGGCTTCATCAAATGCAGACTGAATCCCATGCACAGCAGACAGCTTGAAGACAAACACAGAGTCTGATCATAGGGTAACCAGCCAAATCAGAAAAAAAACTGGCAGTCATAAGTCTGTGGAGTAATCAAGGGAGTGTATACTGCATCCTGCAATTTTCATTCATTAAAAACAGAAATATAAAGTCCTTCTTCATTTCCTAACCCTACTGTAAATGACTTCTACAATAACTGTGACTAACTGTAGCCAAGACGTACCTGGTTTAAATTCTGTTTTATTGGTGGACTAAACAAGGTGGCTTTAACACTGAATCAGAATGACTTCACAGAAAAAAGCTAACTTGGGAAAAAGAAAATTTTAAAACAATTTCTGCAGAACAGTGGAAAAACATATGAGGACTTCAAGAAAGCTCAACTAGTTCAAATCTGCAGAAACCCATTGGAAAAAATTGACTCAGTTCCTTTTCATCAGTCCTAAAATTTAAGTAAAACAAAAGGGAAACAGTACACAATGTTAGAGGTTACGTGGAGAGCAAGTAGCAATTCACTTACAGGCAACGGTCATGCCTGAAAATACAACAATATAGTAAATCTATACATTTTGCCCTTAATAACATAGTAAACCTAGACATACGATATGAATTCTCTGCTGTATATTTGGGTAATTTTTCTTTTGACTACTTGGAAGTAAAGGGTATATATTAGGAATTTTTTTAGCTGCCAGTAAGAAACCTATCACAAGAAAGTGTTTACTAAAGAAACCCCAGCATCAGAATGATGGATCAGTGTTGCGAAAGAGCCTTATATAATGGAAAGATCACCTTTTCTCTTAGGTTACAGGTGGAGAGATTTAGCAAATTGTGGCAAGCCTGGATTGGGTTTGTGGCCCCAATGAGACCTTTTTTTGTTCTGTGAAAGAGGATGAAGTAATCTTTTGTGTAGGTTGTTGGTTATTTGTTGTGTTTTTGCGGACTGTATTTCTATATGTTACCACCCATTTATGCTAGCATAATGTAAACAGTTAATTATATTAAAAAATATACTGAAAGACGAAAGCAGTAAATTATTTTACCTTGAATGTGTATTATCTGTAAATCCTGTCATTAAAGTTAAAAAAGCTAAAGGCTAACTTGCTTTTGTAGTTTGGATGTGCTCAATCCTCCACTACTTGCCTGTTTAATTTAAAATGGAAAAAAAAATCGAAGAGTTAGTTTAACTCTTTCACTTATTAAAATTATTTCTCGGGAAGCAAACTGTGAGATGACAAATCCTGAATAATAAATCAATAAATAAGATAATCACAGACTAATTCATTTCAATTCTGTATTTGGGGTATATTTATACATTTTCTTTCAACTTTTAAAAGCTCAAATATGCATTGTAATTGGCATCACACTTGTACCAACTTCTGAGATTGACAGCTGCCCTCTTTTAGGTGTGCTGGCTGAATTGTAACCAATTGCATGTCTGATGCAGTGTCGCTCCCACTATGGGCATGTCATTCCACCCGTGCCTGTTCAGCATCAACTGATAAACTAGTAAGAGCGGTCTCATCAGAAATAACAGCAAGCAAAATGTAAAAGTCTGTATGCTAGAATTGTAGGATAAAAATCTTGCAGGATAGATCTTATACTCAAGACTCAAGGTTAAAGAAACAAGTTAAATAACAGTCTAAGCAAGTAAGCATATTAAGTCAACAACTAGCACTGGAGATGCTGAGGTCAGCTGGATGGAAAACCAGCAGACACAGTGTTCTTTCATGGCCAGGGCTAGGAAACACTGCATTAGATACTCACCACCCTGGAGCCTATCACAGAGCCCAGGTCAGGAGCCTGATACACCACTCCTGCAATGATGTAATAATCAGCCAGGGGGATAACTACAAACACAAAAACAGGGAGAAAAGTACAGGCATTAGGACAGACGTACTGTGAAAAGAGACCTAAAACAGTAACACGCTATGATTTCAAGGGGAAGTATTGAGATGCATTTGATACAGGGGTACAAACTTTCAACATGAGGTTTATGAAGTTTTGTTTCTCTCTCGTGCCTCATCTGCATTGGGAGAGGCTGTGTTGTTGACACCGGGGGGTTCTTAGGTGATCATTTGATGAAGGAAAAACTACAGCAAGTGTTTAAACCCAAGTTAGTAACACAGTTAAGCAGAACACTAGAAAGGCTCAATTTCTGGAATGTACTTCATAAAACACTACTGCATGTACGAGCCTAGCTCTTTGATGAACCCCAGAGTCAATACAAATCCATTCATAAACTGTGTATGGAATATGAAAATTACACATTTATACAACAGAATAAAATTGTATTAACAATAAAATTAAGTTATGGAGAGTAAAGAAATCCTGATATTTGAACAAAGCAGATTTTCATCTCAGGCAACCTAGCAATAACAGCTGTTTATCGTGTTCTCACCTTGACTGGGAGATTGCCTCTGTTGTTTTCGAATGATGTACAGAATGGGCTCCTGTGCATGAAGCAGAATGTACTCAACTCCCACCATCTGGCTGAGAAATGACAGACTCTTTCAACATTTTACATCCAACCTCACAGAGTAACTGTCCAAGAAGCACTGTCCACCAAAAAAAAAGCATTGCAATTACACACACAAAAGATGTTTTCTAAAGTCATTATTATTTTAAGCAAATTATGCCATATCTATAACTCACAGAAGTACAATTTAACAATTCTCACAATTCTCAATTTTCACATACCCCTAACTCTCACTAGTCCTGGAAACAAATAATATTATTTAAACAAATCCAGGACTATTGCTCACCAGAATCAACAAAACCATCCCACAAATGTTACCTTTGATCTTACAGAACATTTGTCAGAAACCACATACATTATATTGTGTATACTGTATATATTTTTCAGTAACTACTGCAGTGGGTCAGGAATACAAAACTGACTGATGCTCCTTATTAAACATCAGGTATCTCTGAAATCACGTCGCCTACCTATCTGAAATTTAGGTTTTTACTACTGCAAGGCTGCTAGACAAATGCCAATTCCAAAAGCCTAAGCTCATGAAGCCTCAAGAAGTCCAATATTATAAAACCCCAACACAGCGGCAAAACTTCACACATATGATGGCTAAAACATATAGAAAACTGATTCTGAGCGGCAAAGATGACCCCCAAATGTATTTCAAACTTTCACCTGAATGGTCAAGTGTACTAGCAGCCCTAAAGCAAAAGAAAACCCCCCACAATACTTTTTGACATTTCAGGGAAAGACCTGCATTACGTTTCCTTAGTGCGGTAGTTATGTGGCACTGTTCTATCCTGGGATAACAACTGTCACAACAAACATGGCTAATAGGCAACAATCCTTAAGTGGGTTCCCTCTGTGTCATCAATATTGCATTACAATGAATGTCTTGAGCGTTTTTTTAATCATCAATTATTTTTATTTTAAAAAACACCTACCTAAAAAAAACACCAATTGATTAAATTCTGTTCCTGTGTTGAACAATCAGAAAATGAGAATAAGCAGCTATGCTCCTCTAACTCACCCATCTGTCAGATCTGACCATCTTTTGACATGCTGGAGTCATGCATCTCAGTGACACGACTGAAAGAGCCAAGGGTGTTGCCACTGCACGGGACATGAACTGTGTCCCAGCATGAACTGGTGACTTCTGGGCTTTGGGACACAATCTGCACTCTACACTGATTGAGCCGCTAGGAATCCCCTTGGACTGTTTTCAAGGGATTCTGATCGAGGGGCAAGAGGCACCTACTTTAGATGGTCCAGAGTGAGTCTCTGCATCTTCACCACTTCATTGTTGCAGGTCCTGTCATAGAAGGGGTTGCTTCTCTCGGAAAAGTAATCCAGTACATTGCCTGGGTTCAGGATGGGCACCCAACCACTGTCCACCCAGGATATTCCCAGAAGGTTGTCTGTGAAGAAACATTAAGCCCTTAGTAAAAAGCATAGCTCCACAGTCAAACAGAATTTTGCTTTTTAAAACAACAGAATCTCTCAAGAAGGTCAAGTCTTTTTCCCCCAGCTTCTCTGTAACACACTGGGATACAAGTGCTCGTACATCATTTTTCCCCCAGTCAGAGCTGTCTGAAATGACTACTTGTAAGCCATGATATTTCGTGTTTGTTTCTAGCAATTAATATGTAGAAATTATCATTTAATTTCTTTCTAAAACATAAGCGTCCTACAAATGCTTGTTACTTCAAGTGCTTTGTTAGATTCACACTGCTTCTGAGTTTCTGTTTTGGTCTTCTTTTGTATTAATAATGTCATTCCCAATATCTTGTCAAGATGCAAAATCTAAATATCTCAGACACCACCTTAAAATACGAATTATGGTTTTTGGTTTGCTAAATCTAATTCAGTAAGGAGGTTTAACTCAGCAAGATAGAATGCCTTTAGTGATTTGAAACTGAGGGAAAGAAGCACCATTTGCCAATGTTAATAACACAATGATCCACCCCTTATGAACAAAGAGATGAAACTAATATGCCACATTAATTTTAATATGTATTGCAGTTAAATAGCACTGTTAAGGCGCTTATTATGTTTTCATAGTTATTATTCATAACCCAACGCGTTTTTAAAGTCTAAAGTCTCTTTCCAGAAAATGCATATTATAAGTCGTTTTTGTACAAATGCTGTAGTAAGGCATCATAATTAGGACACGGAAAAGGTAAAAAATAAAAATGACAACGTTGCCGGAGTTAAATCAAGAATGATAAGAAACCATGTATTTTACAAACGTGTCACGTATTTGTTCCCTCCAAACATTCACAATCTCTCCATATACAGACCAAAACCCTGGATACCGTGGAATTAATTCATACATATAAATTAACTCTACAGAGATATGGTCATACATTGTATAATATATCAATGGATTATAAAATACACGTATTCTTCTATCACGATTGATTTTTAAAACCCAAACTAAAAATATTTTCTTTTTCCTCCGGTTCTCGCAAGTACTGTATCTGTACAGAATACTTCGAAAAAGGTATAGGGACGTATTCAGACATTGTAGTTGTGTACAAACCACTTTCATGCCATTAGTATTTACGCTGATTCACTTATTTCTGAGCTTAAAGTTAACAAAGAAACACAAAGAGAAAAATACAAAACTCAAAATTTACCCCTAACATCCACAGACGCCATCTTGCTAAATTTCTGTCGCTTATGGATGTAGTCATACGTTTAAATCGTAGTCGCATGATTGTGACGTAGTTAATATTCCTTACAGTAAATGCAGTCGGATTTTACGTTGGCGTTGACACGTTATTCTATATGGAGGATATCACAATATTCTCCTTCCCGTTTCGTTACCTTCTGTGCAGATAAATCCAAGACATCAAATACGTGATTTATTGCTTACTAAAATGGCTGCAAGTCATATTTAAATTGATTAAACCTCCCCAAATGTTATCGTTCTTTCATGTTACCTTTGTTGCTGCATGTTTTTGGTTCAATAGTAATATGCCATCATATTCTGCAAAGTCTATCCCCATCATAAAGTAACACGGATTACGTTTTTTGTCGCGTAATTATCGAAAACATATTTATATAAAACCTGATCTTTACATCAACATTCCCCATTTGTATGAGTCTTGAATATAATTGTTTAATGACAAAATTGTGTTAAGAAGGACAGTAAACAGAACACTTCTTTTTAATTATGCATTATTTTTTCTTTCTGTTGATTTTCGTACTGCACCTGTCTGGTTTAGGGTGAGAAACTACAGTGTTAAGAGAAAATATTAGAGTCATAACGTTCAGTAACTCATACATATAAATGAGAAATTCCCTGGTGTAAATATTATCAAGAAATATTTATAGAAAACATTCTTTCTATATACTTCTGCCAAATGTTCATATGGAAAAACTAGGAAATGCTACAATAACAATTTTAAATGTCAATGCCATTGGTAGGTCTGTCTTAGTGTGGGATTGCTTTACCTTCTCACAGATGGGAACCCTAGGTTTAAACCAACACTATGAAATGCATTACACAAGGTAATGCATTGTCATCTGCCAGTAGCTATATCACCCTATAACTCACAACTGGCAGCCCACTGAAGCTCAGCAGGTGTGAGCCTGGTCAGTACCTAGATGGGAGACCTCCTGGGAAAGCTAAGGTTGCTGTTGGAAGAGGTGTTAGTGGGCTGGTAGGGGGCACTCACCCTGTGGTCTGTGTGGATCTTACTGCCCAGTATAATAAGGGAGACACTATACTGTAAAAAGGTGCTGTCCTTTGGATGAGATGTAAAACCAAGGTCATGACCCTGAAGTCAAGTAGGGGTGTTACCCTGGTGTCCTGGATAAGGGGGACCAGTCATGGCCTCCTACTATCCCATCAATGAATTGGCTTCATCACCCTATTCTCCTCCCCACTGATAGCTGATGTGTGGTGAGTGTTGTGGTGCACTATGGCTGCCAGTAAATGCTGCACATTGGTGGTGGTGGAGAAGAGTCCCCATTACCTGTTAAGCGCTTTGAATGAAGTGTCCCGAAAAGTGCTATATAAGAGTAAGGAATTATTATTATAGCTGCATTCACACAAGAGAGGCTGAAAGTTTACTAAGAATAAGTGGGGACTTGAAATTAAGATCACAGGCCTCACTTAAATCTGGAGTACAGCAAGATTAGTTACAGTATGTGTATTACTGATTCTTGCTTGTTCAGTCATCCATCTATCCTCTACTTTACCCATTTCAGGACCGCAGGGGAGCCAGAGCCTATCCCAGGAAGCAACACGTGCAAGGCAGGATACATCGTGGACAGAACACCAGTCCATCACAGGGCAGACACATGCAGATACAGACACGCACCCACTCACACCAGGGCCAATTTTCCAAGAAGCGAATTAACCTACTATTATATCTTGGGACTATGGGAGGAAACTGGAGCACCCGATGAAAACTCACATAAACATGCAGAGACCATACAAACTCCACCCAGATAGCACCCCAGCAATTGAACCCAGGGTCCCAGCACTGAGAGGCAGCAATGCTATCCGTTGTACCACAGTGCAGTCCCTTGTTTAATTATAAGGAATTAAAATCCTCTTAATGTTTGAAAATAATTTATTCAAAGCATTAGTTATGGAAGTCTTCGCAGATTAAATTCGTAGTATTCTGCCTGAGAAGGCGTGAAGCACTGTAAAAAGGCTTTGAGTTGGCTTAGGAGGATTGGAGACAGAAAAATAATACTTCTGTTCTTCTCTTTAGTTAAAACATCACTTAGAATATACATAACTGACTGGGTGAGACAGCGGGTTTAGAAATTGCCTCTATCTCTGTTTTCAGATGTCAGAGGTCACTGGAAGCCTGTTGCATCAGCTGTTGTGGAGCCTTAAATATACAGAATGCAGTGCAGTGGAAGTCACTCTCAGAATCTGTGGAAAACCAAGGCCAGTTGACTAAAAGATAATTTTCTGAAAGGGTGTTAGCTTCAGGATGTAGATGCTTATTTAAATTGATCTCTCAACAACATGACGCGATATATACTCCCCATTGAAGAGACCCGGATTAAATCATGACATCAGACACTCAATCGCAAATTCCAAACATGTCTCCTGATGCAGCTATTTGTGTGTGAGGTGGAAAGTCACTGCCACTAAATAGCCAGCTTTTGGATTTTACCTCAGGGTTTTATGTTTTCAGTTGAGGCCGGTCTTCTATTCTCTGTCCCCAGGACTAAATCACAGACTTTTGGTGACTGTGCCTTTTCTGTCGCTGCTCCAGCGTTGTGGAATGACCTCTCTCGGACTTTAAGAGAGGCAAATTCTGTAACTCTCTTCAAATCTAAACTGAAAACTTACCTTTTTACCAAGGTCTATGTCTGATTGCCTACAGTCAGTTTGTAAAAACCTGTATGCTTTGGGGGTTTTTTCCATTTACTTTTACTGTACTTTTTTCACCTTTTCTTTATGCAAGATGCACAGTGTCCTTTAGTTTGGAAAGGCGCTTTATAAATAAAAGTTATTATTATTATTAGTGTTCTGGTGCACTATGGCTGCCAGTGAATGCTGCACATTGGTGGTGGTGGAGGGGAGTCCCAATTACCTGTAAAGTGCTTTGAGTGGAGTCTCCAGAAAAGCGCGATATATACATGTAAATAATAATTATTATATTATTAATAAACTAAAGCTTATTATAATCACTTAATAAAAGTGATTTATTCTGCATGTGATGGAGAGAAATTGTGGGAATAAATTTGAAATGCTTTGGAATTGGAAAAATGAAATCACTGAAGACTGCGAACTAGTCACATTGTCAAAATGATGTTGTTCTAAATGATTTAGTCATGTTGTAGTACAGGTGTGTGCAGTCTTAATCCCAGTGAGTCACTAAGTGTTATTTTGTTCAAATCCAGATCTCTCAGAAGTATGTATTTGGTAAATTAGTGCAAAGAAATGTGCTTTCTTTATTTAAAGTATCCTAAAACCCTATATTTCTCTCTCTTTTGTTTACAGGATCTAAAAAAGAGCTTTTCAGTGGGAGCACCATTGAATGAGGGAGAACACAGAATGTGCACACAAGTTAATAAAAAAGTAGAGGAATGCATAAAGATTTACACAATTTGTGTAATTTTGAAGGGTGGCACGGTGGCGTAGTGGTTAGCCTGCTGTCTGGGGCACTGTCTGGGGCACTGTGTTCAATTCTGCACCTGAAGTGCTATTTGTGTTCTCCCTGTGTTTGCATGGGTTTTCTCTGGGGTTTCCTCAAACAGTCCGAAGATATACCGGTAGGTTAATTGGCTTCTGGAAAATCTGGTCCAATGCGTGTGTGTTTGTGTCTGTTAGCTCTGCAATGGACTGGTGTCCTCTACAGGGTGTACTCTGTCTTGCACCTGTTACTTGCTGGGATAGGCTCCGTCTCCCCAGTGACCCTGAATTGGAGGAAGCATTTAAAAAATGCAGGGCCAAAAGATCTCCTTAAACTGTAATATTGAAGGGACACAGAAATCTGAAACGTGAAGAAGAGTTGTCACGAAAAGGGGAAAACACACTTCTTCAAACCACACAGTGAGTTCATATTAGACCGCACTGTCGCTTTCAAAATTCAGTTTGCACTTTACCAAACCTGTTGTATCCAAACCAAGCCCTCAGGCAGTCTGGTCTCTTGGTGAAGTAAAGTGGTTCCCATGACAGCAAATGGATATCAGAGTAACGGCCTAGTTGATGCTTTCTGACAAAGAAGAAAAGACTTTACTAAAGACAAGGGTGACTGCTGCTCTTGCGTCAGGGAGCTGTGGTGGGGATTGGAATCAGTTAGAAGAACAGCAGGGGTGTGGAAGCCAGCAGGCTTGGGAGTTTAACATGCTTTCTGAGGTCTGCAGTGGGAGCTCCACCCGGCCATTGAAGAAGAGAGCCCTTTGACACGCCCAAGGCAAACCGCAAGAGCAGCTGCACTGGGACTGAACACCAGCCAGATCCAGGCCTCCCGTTTTAGCTCAAAGGACATGACACTTGATTTTCTGGTGGAAGCTTTGCAGCATTTCTTTGGCACCTTTCTTGTCAGATGTCTTCTGAAATAGTGGCTAGGGGTGACTTCAGAAGTATTTAGGAATACCAGGAGACAAATTGAACAACGGCTTCGTATACAGTAGGAGGAACAGGTGCCGGCCTGAGTTTGTAATTAGATGAAAAACTTAATGGCTAATGAGATGTGTAATTAGAAAGTTGTTCTTTGGATCTGCAAATGCACATGTGGGGTTAATGTTGCCAACTGTATTAAAAATAAATACATGTGGTCAATAAAGACAGTTTAAAACGGAAAGACTCATCCTGGTTTAAGATGATCTTCATTCCTAGTTAAACGCGGCAATACTGTGTTTATCCGACTATTACAGAGTGACCGTTTTAGGCAGACAAACATTAGATCTACGACACAATCAACGAATAACTGGCAGAAATATAGAGTATCTTTCTGTGCTGTGGAGAGAGCAGCGCTCGGCACAGCTAATTTTGAACGCTCGGCGCAGCATTGCGATAAGGAAAGGCATCTCCGGACTTGTTTTGTTCGCTATCCACAGGGCTGTTTGCATTCCTGTCTTGAGCAGAGCAGCTGCATCAGGCTGGGATACGATTTTAACTCCCTCTTTCATTATTCTTTAAAAAGAAAGAAAAGCCTCTTCCGGGTCAGCACAGCAAATAGGGGGGGAAATGCACTTGGAAAAACGTTACGCTATATAAAAGCCTCATAAAAATATAAATAAGCAAAACTGGGAGCAGCAGGCAGAGACAAAAGGACTAAGTACTGTACAGTGGAAGATCGAGGAGCATCTGTATGCACCAGACGTAAGGAATCGACTGCCCCACAAGGCGAATTACAGAACGAGACAAGCAGCGCTGCGCCTCCGAGGTGCTTGAACCCGAGCTAGGATCTAGACCCTGTGTTAGCCGGGTGGGTTTTATGTGGGGGTAATGATGAGTCAAAGTCGAGCCGGACAGGATGGGAATACTAGCAGAACAGAGTGCGGCAGTACCCCAAGCAGCAGCGGCGGGGGCATCTCCAGGCTGCAGGTCTACAGCAGCCATTCGCAGAGTGGCCGGGGCAGAGACATGCGTCCCCAGCAACTGGGTCGCCACAGCGGGTCCAGCGCCAAGCAGACGGGCCACTCCGAACCGACGGATCTGCTCCGAAGGGCGCTGGACTTTAAGACTCAGGGAACCCAGTGCTACAAGGAAAAGAAATACAGGGAAGCGATCGGCAAGTATCACAGGGCACTCCTGGAGATGAAAGGGCTTTGCAGGGTTCTCGGAGACCCAGATGTCAGTTCTAAGTCGCCATCCTCCGCGGTACCAACACCGGGCAAATCCGCTCTGACAGACGAGGAGAAGGGGGCTGTGGAGAACGCCGAGCTGGAGTGTTACAACAGTCTCGCTGGTATGATGAGCGCTGCCGCTGCTCGTTCGCTACACAATACAACAACACTCTCTGAAATAAAGCACAACAGTGAACAAAACCACATTAGTGGATCGTTTTAGATCTGAAATAAATATGTCCAAACCGCTGACATCTCCGACATCGTTGTGACTATAATTGATGGTTAAAAGCGTAGTACACACAACACTTCTGTTGTGCGTTTTTTCTATTTTTCTTTAACGTTTCCACATTATTTAGAAGGATAATGCAAACATCATTTTGCATCTGTATGGTATTATGTTCGTCGTAGCTTCGTATGGGACAAATTACAGCATTTTGATTTGTGTGCCTGCAGTATCATCTGCTGTTTGTCATCCGGTTACAGGTTGCAGTTAGGATGATTGTCGGAAATTCGCTTTGCATTGTGTTTGGGAGCAGATCACACTCCCAAAATATTTGCTTTGCAATTATGGTGAGTTGAGTTTGTGCTAAGCGTTGTTTTTTTAATGATTAAAAAAATTGTAGATTTATACGATTATTTGAGTTTTATAACTACCTAGTTATTACGTAAACACAGGAAGTCATCAGCTACTTTTCGAAAATCGATATACATGTATTCTAGAAGTCCTAAAACGAGTAGTTACTTGATAAACAGGATTCATATCATTTAGAGAAAGAAACCGTGTACGTGACTGTAGAGTGTTTTACAAGGCAGTAGCGTACAGATTTTCATTTAAGATGAAAAATTATTTAGTACGTTATCAATGATTATGCCTGTATGTATACCTTCAGATGATCCCGATTAAATAGAATTTATGTTGTGCAAACTTAATAGTTTAACTGGATAAAAAGATAGCCATTTTAGTTGGTTCTTGTTATTTTACTCGAAATGTGCGTTAGTCATGCATCTCAGTGTTGAAACGAATGAGGCGCTCTATCTTTTAAAAATAAAACTAGCAGTTGCGTGTACAAAACAGTTCTCTTCAAAGACGAATTAAAGGTTCCTCGGAGAGTGACAAATCTTATGTGTTATTTTCTATGTCTGATATGTACTTATCGTAATTCGCTGTCAATTCTATCAATTCTCACACATTCCTCTGTGTAGAGTCTGCATGCTTCTGCTGTGTTCACACGAGCTTTATCCAGATGCTCTAGTTTTCTGTGACTCTCGCAAGGAATAAATGGCTTTCTGATCACGGATGAATTCAGTCTGTATTGGGAACGGGTGACTATGAGAATAGTTCTGATACTGCAAGGTTCATTATTTGGCCCCAGTGAGAGAACTGGACTCCCCACTTCATAACTTCCCCTTGACAAGAGAGGTTTTGATGCATTTCTTTTCAGTGACCATTAATGATTATTGGGCTAAACCCGCAAAACCTGGGCTGCCCTGGTCTCCTGACCTCAGTTCTCCTGTTGTTTTGGTTAATGGGTATTAAAGTCAAAATTAAAATCTCTTAAGACTGACAGATATAGAGCCAAAAACAGTCTAAAATATCACATTAGACAATTCTTGGTTAAATGAGGTGCTCAATTAAATTACTCTAGGTGCTGGTTTCCTTCCACTGTCCAAAGACATGCTGGTAGGTTAATTCTGGAAAACTGTCCCTAATATGAATAGTAGTTCAGGTGGGTAGCTGCTTCAGCATGCGTAGGCTACAAAGGAACAAGTAATAGGTTTATTCCATGCTGAAAAAAAGAAGAAAGAAAACACAACGTTTCGGCTGTGGAGCCTTCTTCAGGTGAAGAAGGCACACGCCTGAAGAAGGCTCCACGGCCGAAACGTTGTGTTTTCTTTCTTCTTTTTTTCAGCATGGAATAAACCTATTACTTGTTCCTTATATGAATATACGCATGTTTATGTCTGTGTGTACCTTGTGATGAGCTGACGTCCCTGGGTATATCCCGCCTTGCACCCAGTGTTTCAACAATAACAAGGCATGTGCCTCTTGTCCCGAAATATAATTGACTGCGATATGTTGATTGTTTTCACAGCAGACTCAGTACGTACAGTTCCACTCTCCAAGAATTAGCTGTTAGATGAGGGGTGAAGGTGTGTCAGGCCCCTCTAACTCTTTGTGTACCGCACTCTCAGCTTGCCTGCTGCAGATGGAACTGGTGAATTATGAGAGGGTGAAGGAGTACTGTCTGAAGGTCCTGCGGAAGGAAGGGGAGAACTTTAAGGCCCTGTATCGCTCAGGGGTGGCCTACTACCACCTGGGAGACTTCCACAAGGCCCTGCACTACCTTAAGGAGTCTCACAAGCAGCAGCCCTCAGGTCAGTTCCTCTCTGAGCACGGGAAGCCATTACACACAATGTTTAGCACAGGGCACGTTTGGTACTTTTTCTTGGACCTGGATGAAGAGAGTAAGATGTTTTTATGAGTCTCTCTGGAAATCACATTATTCAAGGAGTTAAATCCGCAGCTTTATGGACTTCCTGTTTCTTGTTAGGGAATGAGCGCAGGTTCTTTCACTGAAACTTCTGCACAATTGGGACTGTGCTAATTTATTGAAAGCATACTGTAACGTCCAGTATTGCCTATCAAGCACCTCGGCAAAGGCACATTAGAAGTTGACTCGCAGTATATATAAAAATAAATTCATTCGTTTCAGAAGCTTTCCAAAATTCCAATAATGGTGAGACTATGAATAACACTCGACAAGACCTCAAAGCTTTTGAATGTTTCTCTGCTAACTGTATTCTGAAAAGACCCAAGGTTAGAAAAAGAGTGTAATTAAGCTAATTAATTAATATCTAATGTTGCATGCCAAGTTTTTTTTAGCAGCATTGCTGTACAGTATTTTATTATAATGTACAGTGTTTATGTGTTCAAAATTAGAAAGAAACTAAATGTCTCACAATTTCTGCTCAACAAGTTTACATATCTTTGTAACAGAAGTTGTAATTGGGAAGAGAGCAGTCCTAACAGCTCAAAGTTATGTGTTTTGCATCAGCCTGAGAGTTTCCTGTTATGTTCACTGTTAAAATAGCCTTTTCCTGTCTTTGTGCCTCTGTGCTGTGTCCTGCAGACACCAATGTTATCCGCTACATTCAGCTGACAGAGATGAAACTCCGGCGCAGCTCTCAGAGGGAAAAGGAGGCCTCGTAAACAGAAGCTGCTGTTGCCATGGAAATGTGCCATGAGCAATCTCTGTGCCGAAACCTGGCAGGCCTCACCTTCTGGCCAGTGCTTAGAACTACCCATTCTGATTGGATATGTGCCTATACACAGACCTCTTACAATTGGATGTCAGGAGTGGATGTGGAGTGCACGATTGTTTTGCTATGCGCGTCCATTTTGTTTTATTCCAGGTGGTAATTCATACAATAACTTATGATGTTCCAGGAAACAGGCTATGTATAATTGTCTTTATAAACAAAATACTGATAGAACAGTAAAAAATAACCCCAACATCACTAAATAGCTTAACCGGGCTCCTGGCACTGTATTTGTCATGTGCCATCTGTTAATGTTAAATCTTCCAAAGATCCTACCAGCAGTGCCAAGAATCCTGCAGTCTCCTTCCAACGGGCACATTCCCTCACCCTCTGACTCACTGAGAAGACAAGATATCTCCCCAAAAAACTGTGGAATATTTATGAAGGATACCTTAACTGAACACTACGTACAGATTCAAAGCAGCAATATCAGGCTTGGAAAACATTTGCGCTAGGTTACATACAGTACAGTACTGTAATGCATTACATATATTAACCCTGCTCCTGGCCATCTTGCTAAATTTCAAACCCCAGCATGATCAATACCACAGCCCCTTCGAATCTTTTTAGGAATATCAGTCATACCCCAAGGCCAGCGATATACGTCAGCTCCGAAGCTAAATATTCTCAGGGATGTTTAAAGTACAGCAGAAATGAGTATGAAAGGAAAGGAAAGTCGGTTCCGTTTTGTGAAGCATAAGCATAGTCATGATGTAGAAATTAGGCACATTAGCAATCTGTAATCATTTTGTAATTCCCTCTCTGATGTTACCATTTCATTAAAAACAGGATTCATGGTAGATCTAAAGCCATTCAGTGGTCCACAAGCTGTCAGTGAACATTCATCTGCAACTAATCACCTGCGCAATAGAGTCCATCTCTTACATACTGTACGCAGGACTGCAGCCTTGAGCTGTAATGCCCTGGCATTGAAAGTGTGTTTTAGAAAGGCACTCTTTCATCCCTGAGAATGAACTGTAAATATTAACAGACTGTACCTAAATCACAGTACATACATAGTGCTCACATTGTGGTTGATGCAAAGCTGTATTCAAGTACCCTCCTTGTGGGAATGGTAGACTCTTATTGTTAATAACTGTGAATAAGTTCACTGTGGATATGAAGTGTTTCATTAAAGACAGGCATTTAAGAAAAAAACATTCATCTTTATTAATTGTTGAAAATGGGGCCTCAAAAAGTGTCTCATCCAGTAAGGGTGCTGGCCCAAGAGCTCTATGAGCTCTGTGATCACTGGTTTGAATCTGGGTCATGTCACTAGCTGACTGTGACTGGAATTCTCCATGAGGATATGGTAGGATTGGGTGGCTGGGGTGTGCTCAGCAACACAGGGACCCTTGTTGCCTCGTGGGCATTTGCAAGCTCATGGTGCTGTTGGTGAGGGATGCTCCTCCAATCAGCACTAAACCTGGGGTTGCTGTAATTTGTTTCATGATGAGTGACTTTAAAGATGGGCTGCTCTGTCTGCATTTTCTCCTTCTTCCCAGTGTGTGGTTGTGAGGATAGTAGCTGCGAACTGAGGACAACACAATTTGCTATTCCAAATCCCTTGGGTGTAACAAAAATAATTGGCAATTATAAGTTAAAAGAAACAACCCCTCACAAACCTGTGTCAGACAGGGGAGGCTCTGCTGACTGTTCTGTATGAGAAAATCAATTCTTGGAAAGCAAGACTCTTAAAATGTGATAAGGAGGCATGATTGCAATTAAGGGCAGTCAAAAAATGTATTGACCAAACAGGCACTGGGCATTTGTGGCATGGATGTGTCTTTGTCTTGATATTTTAAGTTTAGTATTTATTTAGTTACACATAACAAATTGATACTGAATCACTTCATAGTTGACAAGTGTTGCACATTTTATATTGGAGTAAAAAAAAACTCTTCTTATTAAACAAGCTTGTCGGAAATGGGGAAAAAATATGGAGTGTGGCCCAGTTTGCTTTCAATATGCAGTTTCCACTGATGTCCATTTAATCTGTCTTTGTGCTTTGAGTTAAAATGAATCTGTGCTGTGCTGCTTCAAAGCAAACCTTTTCTTGTGAAGACAGGTGCTATTAACACAGAGCCAACATATAACTGTGAATAATTTCTTGGAGGGCTCTTTTGTAAAGGGTAGGGGCATCTTTCATTCCACTTCACTACCCATTTTCCACAATAGTTTAAGTCACGTGCCTGCACTTTTTCTTGTCATTCTTCACATCCTGATGAGTCCTCAATCTTAAACATACTAAACCTAGCACATTTGCTTTCAGGATGTACAGTATGCACAGGCAGGGCCAATTGGAACACTACAGCCTAAGTCTAAGTCTAAGAGAAATTCCTGCTGCACATTTGGCAGTGGCATCCAGCTTGAGAGGAAGGTGTTTCTCTAAATGCAAACAAAGTCAGATGGAGGAGCCTTGAGAATACACTGTTGCTGCACTAAGGGGTACCTGACTGGTAGAAAGGTAGTGAAAGGTAGACTATGTTCGTGTTGGCCAGGGTGCCCTTGATGTGACTTGGTGTGCACCAGTGACTTCTGGGATCTACCAGAATCATTGAGAGACATACTGCCCCTCCAACTGGCGCTCACTCTCCTGTAAGGCACAGTGGCCGAGATGATAAGCCATTGGTGGATCCGAATTCTGTGGATCAAAAGAAAATAATTACAGTTTTTCAGGATATTAAAAAAAAACACAGGCACGTTACTTGAACCATTAGAGCAAGGTGATGTACAGTAGATTATAACTGTTTTTCACAAACCCCAATGCTTGCTTTTTAAAGATTAAGTAATGCTTAGCATAAGCACATTGCCTGTAGGGGAATACTTAGTAGCCTGGGCACTCTGTATACACAAAGAATGTTACAAAGCTGTAGAATAATATAACAAGGGTGAAACATCTTTGAGATGTACTCGTATGTACAGTAATTGTTGGTGTGAAAAAAAAAACAGTTTTACATTGTTTGTAATCTTGTTCTGTAACCTAAAGTTACATATTAAATATAAAAGTGGTATCACTAAATCTGACTCGTCTTTGTCTTGCTTCTGATATAAGTGCAAATTGAGAGGCCAAGCAGAATACCCAGTATCACTTCTGACCAAGCCACCTGTCAGGAGGAGTGCTTGAGGCAAATTGGGAGGTTAACTCTACTTCTAATACTAATTTGTCTGATGCTTCTATCCAAAGTAACTGACATTTGCACTCATTTATACAACTGGGTATTTTATTGGGTGAAGTACCTTGCTCACTGGTACAATAGCAGTGGCTCCTCCATGATTTGAACCTGCAACTTTCCAGTTACAAGGGCAGAATCCCAACCACTGCACCATAATGTTACCCAGAAATATGATATGCGAGTATATATTTTCCTCACTGAGTAATCATTTTATATATACAAATGCTTACCTTGAATTGCTACACTGTGCGATTAGAGTCCTGGTCAGAAATTCATTTTCTACCCATGCACTGGAAATGACAAAAAGCAGCATCTCATACCACTTTCAAAAGATCCCTCTGTTTGAATGTAAAATGTACTACCCTGACTGAGATGAACATTTAAAATAGTAACCACAGGCATTGATGAAAACAGAGAAACATGAGCCAGAGGACCCAGGAGGAAACTAGGGTGCAATTAAACCAAGAACAGGGGGGCACTTCACTACCAAAAGGGTTGTGGGATTCTGGAACAAGCTACCCAGCCATGTTGTTGAAGCCAATACCGTGTCTTCTTTCAAGGAATGGCTGGATGAGATCCTGGGATCAATTAACTGGTTGCTTTCCAAGCGGCAAAGATGGATTGAATGGCCTCCTCCCATTTGTTAACTTGTTCATAAAGAAATAACTTGACAGTAACCAGGAAAAGCCTCAAATACCTTCTGCATGAAGCTACCCTTCTTAAGAAGCTGACATCCCTGTTTTCTAATGTTCTTCCGGTTTCATGTTTTCTCAGTACGAAAGGATACCAGGCTGTGTCTGACTTGCTCTGGAAGTCTACATACAGTACACACCCCCTAGGTCATACACCGCAGGGAGATGACAAACTTTGTGTTCCCTCAGCAGATGTCCTTGTTAATAATTTAAGACCTCCACATCATGCTTAATTCTAACCTTGCAGAGGTGAGGAAACAACAGGGCCGGAGACAGTTCTGACTTAGAGTTCCTAGCTCATGACTAAGGTACAGCACGCACTGCAGAAGGAAGGGAATCCTAAAACAAACACCAAGAGGAATAACGTAGTCCAGTACAAGAAAGCCGTATGCACTTGCACAGCGACTGAAAATCTCGTATCTCTGAGGTACCATTTTCAGTGGTGCATGACAGTGAGTACTGGATATTAATGCAGTTAAGGCAAGCCAAACATATACAGTATAAAGTATAACCAGATCATGCTAAGGAGATGGAGAAAAAAAATGTTGGAAGATATTTCTGTGCAAATCATCATCTGTTGTGACGAGGCTTCTCAGTGCCAACTTGGTGTTCTGTAAATACCGGAGGCATTAAAGCTCAGCACAGCAGGCTTCTTCTTAGAGGCTGGACATGGTGGAATGCCTTTCTGCACAAATTTCTGGTGACAGCAGGCTCCCACAATCCAGACTGCGAGCCTGTGGCTTTACACATAGAGCTGTGCTTATTAATTTCAAATTAAACATATCGGTATTTGTCACCAAAGAAGTCACGCATCCATGAATTGTTAAAGGAGAAAGAAATAATTTAACAAAAACACGAAATAACCAGAGAATGTATTTCACTGTATTTACGATATGAAAGAATTATCTGTGATTTAAATCTCAAATACTTAAACACTATTGCAACTGGATGTTGGCAGAACAAAGATGGCAAATGAGAGGAGATAACATGCTGCTCGGCTGGATTCCAGCAATTAATATATTTCATCCTGTCCACCTGTTCTTGAATGATCCTAAGACACTACTTTATCTGAATGGTGTCATCCCAGACACCCAAAACTTTCTATATAATGGGTTGTCACCTATTTAAATCTCTAAATTTCCACTTATTGCCTTAGGTCCTAGTACAGAACAGTGTTGGTAGATGAGTGTAACACTTATTAGACACCCAACAATGTCAGCTGTCAGCTGTAAACCTTCATTACCGAAATAGAAGTGTTCCGGATGAGAACGCTGACAATCCTGCAATAGGAACATCCCAATTCCTTCTCTAAGGAAGACTAGAACACTGAGTTTCTTCTCACAATTAATTTTGGTACAACAGCACAAACATGTATCGGCGATCAGCGAAAGGATGCAAAAATGAGGATGAGGAGACTGTGACCCCCTCCACAGAATGAAACACGAACCAAGGGGCAGGGGCAGAGGGACGCGCGAGACGAAACGGGAAAACAGAGGTTTACAATGGGATGCATAGCTTGAAGGAAATGTCCGGAATAATTACGATTTCGAACGGCTGGGAGGAAAGTGACAGGGTTGCCGTCGTCCCTTCTGAACTGCAGTCAAGAACGCCATTAACAACAGCTCCAGACGGGCATGCCGTGAGGCTTAGACCCCAAGACTGGACAGACTGACACAATCAGGCAGGAGCACGAGAGGAATAAGACTGAGGTGCTGCAGGATGCACAAGACACCCTAACATCGACTGCGGTGAGAATAATTCGGCCCACTAGCCCATTTGGTAGTTGGCAATTAACGGACCCAAGGATCTCTTCCAGCCATTTCTTAAAAACGTTAAAAATGTTGGCTTCAACACCATGGCCAGGTAGATTGTTCCCCACTTCTACAACCCTTTGCGCAATGAACTGTTCTCGGTTTTAAAATGAATTGCCATGTATTTTCCACTGGAAGTGCATTTAAAACCAAGAACTGGAGGCACAACACAAGAAGAAGCAAGATCCCAACACAGTTTCACAGTTTCTTTTTTGACTATGATTTTATTGATGTCTATGTGCTCCAGTGCAGATACAAATCCTATAACAGTGTCATATACTGAATGCAATAATAATAATACTGTCACCATCATTATAATAATCATCTTTGTTATTATCATAATAGTACCTATAGCCATAGAACCAAGCCTGCTTGGCATCCTTGGTTTAATATATGAGGACAAACAGCTTATTTTTCAATATTCAAATATTCTACAACTTAACAACGTTATTAAAAAAAATGTTTACAGCACAGCTTGTGGTTTTTAAAACTTTCTGACATCAGAAAACAAACCAATGTTTCAACAATGACAGTGGTGCATACTGTGGAAACACAGCTTGATGACAAAATTCTATGACACCTGACTTGGACAGAAGGTTTTGGATGATGAAAGATGGCCAATTTGTTTAAGGTAAATCCCTCTGTCTACACCACGGCTCAGGAATCCTGCAGAGCTTTTCTCAATCCTTGATTTGGGGATCTTCTAAGTGCTGTTAGAGCAGGGCTGCTCAACACGCAGCCCATCCAGTTTGCTCCATTACAGACATCTGATAAAACCAACAACTTCATTGTCATAGCGATCCGGCAGATTTATTGGTTAAAAGAATTAAGGAGTTGGTTGGAACACAATTCTGGAATGCCGCAGGTTGGAAGGGCCACCGTTTGAGTAGCAGTGTGTGAAACGTTAAGAATCTTAGGTGGCCAGTGTTTTTTCCCCCCCATTAAGGTAGCACTTCCTGCTTCCTAATTGTAATTCTAGAAAATAAAACTCTGATTATAAAAAGACTGAAATTCGATCCAGACACCACATTGTATTTTTGAGCTCGATACAGCAGGGATCTACACTTCTGGTCCCGGAGAGCACTAGTCCTGCAGATTTTATAGGTAGTCTGTAAATCAGGATTTTTTAAAGACCTGGAACAATTTCACTGTAATCAATTAAACAGATGGTGTATCCAATTAAGTCATTTAGAGATCTTTAGGATGAAATATCAGAATACCGGACTAGTGTTTCCTTCATTGACACATGACTTGCTGAATTGATCAATTGCCTAAGAATAACTGAATCGGAGCTCTCCTGGAACAGGGTTGGAGACCCTTGTGTGATACAATGTGTTATACCATATTATTAGCAAGCTATTTTGAGAGTTGCACATTTTAATTAGGAAAGAATACGAGTCAGAACTTGGATGTTGACATTCACATACAGTACAGTTTTGCGAGATCACAGCATGATTTAATCAAAATGAGTTGAGTCATTTCAACACCTGGGTGATACCCCCGATAGATTCATCAACACTAGATTGTTTGCAGGAAAATAAATATGTTTTAAAACATAAAAGTGTTTTGCAAAAGAAGCTACAAATTTGTGTGGGAACCACTACTGTACTGCTGTCCAGGAAATCTCTAATTCACGTTGCTCACCTGCAGGCTTCATTTGTAAAACAGAAGGGTTTTCCTCACTGCTGTTTTTCTAATAGAAAAATGGAGATGGCTGATACCGAGAGCATAGATCCACTATGAAACAGTGTGTTTTACATCTATATTACCAATTGGATTACTACTCCAGGCTGCATTCAAACATGACTCAAACCTTTTCAAATATTATTTTTCAGAATTGCATTGGGTACAAGGACACTACATATGAAAATATATTTGCACCTTATGAGACACCCACTTTGAACTGGCCAGGAAGAAAGAACAAATGACTTCATACTGGAGGGCAACACCTCAACAGAAGCCTCTTAAGTCCTAAAGTTGTTTTTCAAATGGTTTCATTTTCCTTTGTCACTGCCATACTGCTACCCTTACAGGCTGCTGATTGTGTCACAATTATGGTCCCTGCTGAAGGGAAAAAAACAATATTTTAATTTGGTCGCATCCTGAAAAAGCTTCATACAAGTGAACAAACATATAAAAAAAATATATAAATAAATAACAAATAAATAAACAAATAAAAAAATGCCACCAGGGCTTCCAGGAGAAGGACTTCCAGCATTTTGGAAACAGAGCAAGACTTTATTGTATTAACTGTAAACTGAGCCACTAAAACATTATAGGTGCTATGGGATTAGAGCTGTGGTTCGTAGCCATTTGAAAACTTGTGCCATCTTGTTTGCAATTGAGGTGGAAGGTACATCTTCTGAAGACCAGTTTTCTTCTGCTAAGCAGGAAAGCCTAAATAAAATGTATTTACCTCACTTCACAAAGGTTTCCCAGCATTATCATCTAAGTGCTTGTGCCTGACCCTTTCAGCTTTAGTGACCAAAGAAAACCTCAAAGTATGTTAAGGGAAATTCTATATCTTAATGTGTGGTGTGTTTTTTTTAAATGGGTTGTAAGTGCAAAAAAAGACAGCAGCACAGAATTCCAAATTCCAAAGTAGTCTGCAAACACAGAGAAACCACACACACCATAAAAGAGGGAACCTCATGTACAGTACCACACACCTTTAGAGAAAATGTAACTAGCCACTGATGTCAAGTACCACAGCACAGTTCAGTTCTGAAGTTAGCAAATCACAGTAATATTGAGAAACAGGAAAGAAAAAATGTAAGCTGCTTTAACAGCAAATGTATTTAGGTTCTCTGTTACTTTTTTTCCTACACACTACATTTACAGTTTAATTGTAGGTTCGCCATCAGTTGTAGTTGTAGGCCTACATTTGAAAATGAAATTTGAACCATCCTCTCAGCATAATTCCTAAACTTAGAACCTGCTGCTGGTGGCCTGGTTTTTAAACCATCGGAAATTAGCAATCAAGCCCTAGGCTTTGGAATGTGCACTGCAACAGCTTGCTTGACGGTTTTATTGAATCTGGACTTCAACAGCTACACTTCTATATTCAGTGAGCACAGAATGGAGTATTTATATTGAATGTGATGGTTTATGGACAAAACTGCATTCAGTATTGCAGATGTTAATACCCAACCCAGCCAGGAATATGGAACAGTGGTTAGGAGTCAGGACAAATTAGAAGATTGTGGGTTCAAACCCCAGCTAGAGCATTGCTATTGCACTCTTGAGTACCATAATTTGCTCAGCATACTTTGGGAAAATGTCCCCTAGTGTGAAAAGGTATGTTGCGTTGGATAAACCATTTTTAATATTTATTTAAACGGGTGTTGTGAGATGGACTGAGAAATAAATACAATACCTTGGCAGTTTGCAAATAAAAATTAAATGCTTGAAGCCAAACAGAGCAGACAAACGGTTTGCGTCACAATGCCTGGTACAAACCAGTCTAATAAGTGAAGTACTTTCGGTTCTCCAACGTTTTGCACTGTATTTGTAAGTGTATTGAGATTCTGACTGGATTACAGGTGTGGTGAAAAATTTTCAAACCAACCATTACAGGCTGGCAGCTGTGACACAGTTACTTTACGATGACACAAAAATTAGCAGCGGAAATTACAGAGTCAATAAGCGTACCTTGCATATGTTCCCCATCCAAACGGACATTAGCACATACAGTAGGAAACTGATACTGCGGCAACATAAAGCACCTCAAGTGTATTTTAAGACACAGGGATGAACCTCAGTGGGTTCTGGGAGCAGCCAAAGGGACCCTAGACAAAGGCCCAAGATGGCAAACGTATGCTACATTCGTGTTTCTGAAGGAACGGAAAACAGCATGTTCACCACACATTCTGTGACACTGGCACACAGCTGACTTTCCCTTGATTACTAGATCTTCATAAGGTTCCTTATGCAAATTTATTCTCAGAAGGTCTTTTTACTTCAAAACTGATTCTGACACTGTGATTCTTAATTTTGAAGCACAGAAAGCCCTTTGGGGTGTGTGGTTTGTTTGTTTTTTGCCAATACATTCATTTTGGGACCTCTGTGGTCTCTTACTCTAGTGCCTGCAGGTGCTGGTTACAGCTAGGGGAACCTTTTGCGACACTTTGAGACAGACCAGATGGTTTAAATTTTCATAAAACATAATGGTGCGTTGCTCATTGAGTAGAACTACTTAATCGAGTGCAATAATAGCATAAATAAGTTCATAAAGCATATTTATTGTAAGGATTCAATAGAAAGTCAAGTGACAATTTCCTTAATAATAAACCACATAATAATGCTTCAAAATGACAATCATACAAATTTTTGCTGCAATTATTTTTTTTACTGCAATTTTAAAATTGCAAACCTTCTCCAAGTCCCTCAGCCTAAACGCTTTATAAAAATCCTGTCATGTCTCAAAACATCCCAGTGAACACAGAGACACTATATGTGATCACCCAGGTAACAGTTCAATTCACTTTGCAGGCTTCCAGAGAAGAGGTCCCTAACCTCTAGATATTAATACTGCATGTTCCAAATGAAATAGCACTAACAAAGCGAGGGACACTTTGAAACAGAGCTTTAATAAAAACTCTGTCTTTCCCACCAATCCCAAATTATGTACCCAGTTCAGTTCAATCCAATGTAGATTTTACCACTGAGTGTAAGATTTGCAATTTTTATAGGGAAGTGAGGAGAAATCGTGATTAATATGGGCCTAAATTACGCTACATTATGTCTGCTGTGTTTTAAAATATTAATTTAGGGGGGAAACAGGACCTAATTTTTACTGGTACTTAGAGACCACAGTAAGTACAGAACAACTGGGTAGATACAAAAACAGATTTAGATGAACCCAGAGATCAGTGTTGTCCAAAACAGCTCGAAAAGATTATAGGTCTTTTGTATAATATCACTTTTTTCCATTTCACATGTTATGTTGACAACTGCTGTTTAGAAGTCCAGACTAAGCGAGAAGGATTAGAAAGGAAGCATTTCCTCGAAGAACTCTTCAAGTTCAAGGCCTGTTTCTCAAGTTACACTTGCTTTCAGGTCTGTTTCCATCAATACAATCAAGCCTTACATTCATGAAGCTGCTCTTACTGTGTGCCATGAACAGCAGAAAGAGAACGAAAGACACTTTCATGAAAGTTTACAAAATATGTTAAAGCTCTATGAAGGGTTCAGTGCATCTGAGAAAAAAGCCAGCTGTTAACAAGCGTATTTTGCTACTGTTTTTGCTCCGTTTATCTGATCTATGTTTACTGCATACCCTTTGCCACATCTGAAACAAAAACTGAAATTTGTGTGCAGAACGTAACAAGCTTACAGCCAGGAAGGTATCAAGGACAGCTGTCTCAACTTAAGCAGCAGCTCGTTAGCAATTGGTCTCCCATCTGTCTTCTTCAATGAAAGAGGATGCTTCTGGATGAGTTTGAATTATGGAAGGCTAAAAAAATGAAAGCAGAAATGAATAAAAAAAGACGACCGCCCCTGCACAGGAACCAGGACAGGTGCGTGCTTTTCAGGGGGGCAAGAATGGACAAGCTAAGACCAGAAACCTGGTCGGAGGCGAAAGGGGGAATGCTTGGGGATCTGGGATTCAGGTCTGCAGAGAGGGAGCGTCCCGTCACGGCACTGCCCCTCATCGTCCTGGTCGAGCAGGGTTCTGCGCTGTTGGGAGGAGGGGGTGGGCGGCTCGAGGGTACGGGGCCTCTCGCTGCAGTGGACCCCCCCTGCCCCGCCGAACTCCAAAGTGGGTGGGGTACCGGTGCTGGAGCTGTGAGCGGGGGACACCCCGCAGCCCCCTCGACCGCCCGGGGAGTCCCCCCAGGAGAGCTCCCGGCACACTCGGGGCGAGGGGCGCGGCCGGGCCAACACGTCCAGGGTTTTGGGGCGCTCAGGGGGGCAGCGGCGCCGAGGGGTCGGGGGGAACACCAAGTTGGGGTCTGGCAGACGGGGCACCTCTGAGACATCGCTCTTGAGACCCCTCGGGCTGCATGCTAGAGGGCAGAGGAGAGAGAAAGAGAGAGACAGAGAGGATAAGAGCGACGAAAAGCAAACAAAGAAAACTGACTTCACAGGCAAAGATGAAAAGGAAAGAACTCAACCAGACTGACCTGGGGGGTCGGCGGGTCCCTCTGCGCAGCCAGATAATGGCTGAATGCTACTTTGGGGGCACCCTCTCTTGATGGCTCCATCGGAGGGCGTCCGTCGGAGGCTGTGATTGGTGCTGGGGGCAGCAGGGACATGGGTGGGGGTGAGGGACTGGCGGGGGTGGCGTTTGAAACTCTCCAGGTGAGTGTTGACCAGGGGGTTCGGGGCCGGAGGCGGCCTGTAAACCAGCAGCTCCTCGCTGTCGGAGCGCAGGAGGGAACGTGTGGAGTTGCAGTCCGAGATGGAGGAGAGAGACAGGAGGGTGAGGGAGGAGGGGAAGGGTCTCTCGGCAAGGGGGACAGGGCGAGGCATGGGGCTTTCCTTCCGGAACAGCTTCCTGGTGGGGGGGCTCGTGCTGCGTCGCTGGCCCCCCGTGCGGTGGAAGAAACCCTCCCTGCGGTGCTTGCTCTCCTCAGGCCGGCTGAGGCCCAACAGGTCAAAACCCAGCCCCACTGCAGCCAGCAGAGCCCCGCAGCCCAGCAGGACCAGCTCTGACCTCCGACCCCCCACTGGGCTGCGCTTCATGCTGCTGGGGGGCGTGTCTGGGGCGGAGACAGTGGAGGCGTGTTCCCCGTTGCCCTCGGCAACATGCCCCTCCCTGTGGAAGGGGATGCAGAGGTAGGAGTGGCTAGGTGATGCAGGTGGCGAAGAAGTGTCCCCTGCTTCTGTTGCATAGCAGCAGTCTTCATCATCTGTAAGAAAACAATTCTTTTTTTTTAAACATGCTTTAATTTTCCTCCACATTATGTATATAATGAAGGTTTTCAAGAGTGCAGGACAAACGGTATTTACAACAAAGTTATGGACTAACAAATGACAGTAAATCTCACTGTTCTTTGAGTCCATTTTTACATTTCAAACATACAGTACCTCCATTATGGTTTTATACCTGCTAATCTTCCACGTACATGTTCAATGGGTGCTTTGATCTACAAAGTTCCCACTACAAGTTCATGTTAGGAACTCAAACTCTCACATCTTTGCCATTTTCCCCTTGAAGGTTACAAGTCATATGGTTGCAATTCATGGAGTTTTAAAAGACAGCTCAGGAGAAGGTCAAACCCTAATCTCGCCCACTTTGCTTCTGCTGCATCCAAATACTTCGCTTCACTTGTGCATCTTCTCTCCCGCCCCTCCCCCCTCTCCCCCACCATCTCCCTTGCAGCAGCTTCGTGGCTTATCCCTCGCAACACAAGGGAGTCTCCTGTCGGCCCCATCCATAGTCAGGCTGCCATTCCCTTGGCAAGGAAGTCATGCCAATTAAACACCTACTCCAAATCACACCTCTACTTTGCATTAATTAGGATTTAGTCAAACTACTGTATATGCATTCACATCATA
This sequence comes from Atractosteus spatula, assembly GCF_055471065.1. Lineage (NCBI taxonomy): Eukaryota > Metazoa > Chordata > Actinopteri > Semionotiformes > Lepisosteidae > Atractosteus > Atractosteus spatula. Next base: position 24,015,951 of record NC_142714.1, read on the forward strand.
TTCTAGAAAGCCTTGCTATTCATGTGCTTTTGACCTTAATGACCTCATGCTCACTTTATTTGAGCTTGGAGTGCTGGAAACAGAAAGACAGAACTCAGACGTTAAAGACCAGGCAGCTCTCACCCATCTCTGTCACGCTGGGCACGCCTGGCACCGCGGGGCTGCTCCGAGGTGATCTGCGCAGGTTGGGCGTGCTGGACGACCACTGCTTGTTCCCCTCTAACAGCACCTTCACACTGCGGCGACACACAAGACACAGGGCTCACTAACACGACGCTAGCAAAGATCACCTCTTCTAAGAGTCAGAACACAGTCTTGTTTAATATAGGTACAGTCAGAACCGAGACTCGTTCGGCATCCTTGACACTCTTCCAAATCCCGAATCCCCTGACAAGTCTCAAATCAGCTGAGCTGAAATCCTGGTGACTGAAAGGGTCTGGAATGCCTTTCAAGCTACAGGTTGGCAACACGTTTACACATTGAGACTGAGTCAAGTTGTGCCTTCTCCCTATAAAAGTCCATCTTCAGATCCCATCAGTGGCCAGCAAGCCTCAGAAATCTGAGTCACAATTGCTGGGATCTTATATCTCCCCAGGCCTGATTTGCATAGCCCAAACTAGCTTCACAAGAGTGAGAAAGCAGATGCATCTCTCACTGGATGCAGCAATCCCTTTAGATGGGCATGAAGATACCCAGGTCAACATAAAACTAAGCCATTCTCAGTGGTGCTTGGCCAGTTGTGCACTATTTGGTGAAACCTAGCCACTGGCACCTAATGTAAGAATGGAACTTTCAAGGTGGCTATTATGTACTACTATGGCTACAAGTCTCTCTGTAGCTAATTGCTCACTCTGAATGTGGTAATCCATGATCGATCCAATTGCATCCAGTCCTAGACAACAGTCCCCCTGTTCCCTCTCACCTCTCGTCCCCAGTCTGTAGCTCTCTGTGACACAGCGGCCCCGGCCCCCAGGTCCTGCCCTTCCTGCGGGGGCCTCTCCTCTCCTCGTCCTCTCCGTCGGGCTGGAATGCAGCATTCCGCCCCCATGTCTTGCTGCCCTCTCCTGGGGTCACTGCACACCAATGGGAGGAATACAGGGATGAATACAGGGCCGCAGAACAGATGGGAATCAAGACCTGACATTGCAGCAACTGCTCCTGTACCTCTCGGGAAAAAACAAGACACTTCCTGACAGGTGCTCAACCCCCCAAGCCATTCGTCATTTCATGCACTGCAAACTCCACAGTGCCTCGCAGGCGAGTTAGCGCTGATTGAAGGACAGGCATGTCCCTCACTGACATCACTGCAAACTACAGGAGTCACTGTTTGTCAGAAAGCTGGGAATGGCGGACTAAGCTCTACCTCCAGTGGTACTCGGACAGTTATGCACAACTACTTGGAAAACCCAGTCACAACTGGTGCCAGACAGACCCAGGACTGAACAAACAGCATGGGGCCATGAAGCTCGAATTAACTTAAATGACAGATATATTTACCATGGCAATTCTGATATATTATTCATAACAAAAATAATCCACTTTAACAAGTTAAGCTATTATGTACTCGGAAAATATTTAATGCATAATGACAACTCATTCTCAGCCTATGTTTTTCTTTTTTCAGCGATAATGAGAAAGCATCCACTGAGCAATTAAACATAATCTTTCTTTGTTTTTTGAGGTGAAACCTTAGGTATTGGTTAACACAGGGGCAGGGATAAGAAAATAAGGTCATAAGAATGGTTACAAGTGAGAGGAGCCCATTATTTAAATTAAGTAGTAACAGGGGAACTGCAGTCCCAAATTCTCAGACCTGTTATGAAATGTCAGTAACAAAATAAATTGACGGTATAGAAAGAATTTACAAATTTTGACTTAAGCACATAATCGTGAGCTTTGTGCAAGTACTGTAAGCTGCCATGTTGTTGCAAACCCCTGGTTTAGCCATGGGTGAGACTGAGAGTTCTCATGAATTCCGACGTGAAGCACCCCTTCCTGCTCACTAGTCACAATAATAACTAATGTACTGTGATGTACGAGCGAATAAGTACAGGTTGTGCAGCCGACATTCTACTGCAGAAATGTTCCAACGTAATCTGTATACAGAGTTAACAAGTAGTATTCGTCGGCAAAAACGTCTCAAAGTAGAGTAATATTTCTATTGGCAAACAAAAAGATGTATTCACAAGCCTGTATGTTTACAATGTAAAAAGGCTGCTTCATGTCACTGGAAGTTTTGTTGCTTCATTCTGAATCGCAGAACATGGGGCTTCACATACCTGGAGATTTAATCTATTTTGTTATGAAAATTGGAGGTTTTGCAAGATACTGTGTGCATTTGACTTTTATTATGGTTTGAAAAGCACTCATCAATGCTGATTCTTTCTAACCCTGAAATAAAAAAATAGTTTTGCAGTTCCCTTTTAATTGATTCAAGAATCTCATCCAGCCATTCCTTGAAAGAAATCAAGGTATCAGGTTGTGAAAAAGGTGGACGGAAACCAAAGCAAAGCCAGGGACTGCCACTGTGGAATTATCACATTTTCCGCAGCAGTGCTCCCATCCTTAGTGCCACCTTTCATCACATAATCATGCTTTGTCAATAAATGAATTATTAACACTAATTTTTTCATGAACCCAATAGATTTAATATTCTATGTTCTTTTTTATGTTAACTTATAATGTGCACATAAAACTGATTTCCAGGATGCCAAACGCCTTTCAAGGAATGTCTTTACCCAAAGAGTGGTGGGAGTGTGGAACAACCTCAAATGACATGTTGTTGAAGATGGTGGCCTGGTTCCTTACCAGACATGGATGGATGAGACCCTTGCATTAATTAGCTACCACCAGCCAAACAGATTAGATGGGCCGAAAAGCCTCCACTCAGTTCTAATCTTCCCAGAACTATAAAACACAGCCCTGACATTCACTCTCGCGCCCTGCTAACAGCCAGCTCCCCTGGCAGCCGAGCTGATCAGAGTGAGAGAGGTGTCTGAGACAGACTCACGCTGGATGGCGCGGAGGCGTGGGATGATGGTGGGGCTGGCAGGGGGGCTGGAGCTGCTGCTCATCAGGCTTTTCCTGCGGTCCAGCGTTGGCGAGGCCTGCACTGTGATCTTGTGCTGAAAATCTGCAACAACACAGTCCTGAATGCATTCTTCCATTGGATTTCATTGGCATATTTCAGATATATGTCTCTGAGGCAGGGCTAGGCAATACCTTGCATATGATAAGATCACAAAATATTAAAGTAAAAAACAGTTTGATTGCACTACTCTCTTATAAGAGAGTGACCAATCCTGGTCCTGGAACGTCGGTGTGTGTATGCAGCTTTCAGACACATCGGACCTCCAGGCTTTCCTTAGGTTTAGTATCTTGACATAAGGGCTTTTTAATTACTTCTGGAAATGGAAAGAAAAAAATAGCTTTCTGGTATAAATTAAATGTCAACTACAGTAAGCACGAATGTAGTATCACAAGTTAACAGATGTGGACAGCCATGGTTGCTATATCTGAAGCACTGCGGGTCTCTAATCCAGACAGCCTTTAACTGATTAACATTGCTGCTGAAAATCAGTAATTAAAGACAAGTCAGAAATGGTATAATTTAACAAAAGTTTGAGAGGAGATCAAATTGTAATGCCATACTTCTGCTCTCCTGCATACAAGTACTCCCTGGCTGCCCACAGTTCTTCACACATCTTTTCTAGCTCCCCTCCATCCATGCTAACTTCACTCTTGCAGCTGCCTCCCTGGCTCATTCCTCGTAAGTGAGGGGATTGACACAGCATTGATCTTCAGCTAGCACTGTCATTTACTGTGCCAAGTGAGTTAACGCCAAAGTACTAAGTCCGCTACCCCTTTATATTTGCTGCCTTGTTCCGTCATTAGCACATATTGGCCAAACCACTGAACTAAGTGTTGCAGGGTAACTATTTTGCTTCACTTTTGCCAGGTCATAGCAATCCTGAATGAGTACCAGGTCGTGCACACAGGAAATGGCTCTGCAGCCAGATACCTGAAGGCAGGCTGATGCGGTTGCCGTCGCGCAGTTTGAGGCGGTTTCTGCGGAATTTGCCCTGGCGGCTCTCCACGCGGGGCTTCTCCTGGTACAGCTGGTGGATGATGATGTTCAGCTCGCGCTCCAAGATGTCGATCTCGCGCTCCGCCAGCTCCTGCTCTCGCCGCCGCAGCGCCTCCTCCTGGTTTTTCTGCTGCAGCGCTGCCCGGCTCAGTTCCTCTTCCCATGAGCGTAGCTCCTGATAGCCCCCCGCAGGACGGAAAGAGAAAATACAAGTCAATAAAAGGTATTTTTTTGGAACACAAGGAATTCAATGGTACAATAAATGCTAATACAAAAGTATTTTATCTTCAATGTCATCACCTTTAATACCCATTTTACCTTTCACAATGTAATCAAATTTATTATTCATCCCAAGTTTTCCCATATAAATGTGACAGGAACAGGGAAGATGCATCAAAACTTATATTTGCATTTGTAATAAGGCTCATACTTTATCTTCCTGTTAATGTTAATATCATTCCCAGACCTCTCAAAAACTTTCAAAACCCCCACATCTGGGTAACAGCAGGGTTCGACTCAACTGAGCTAGACAGTTCAGATCTTCAACTTCAGATTAGTCAATGGGGCTCTTTCCTTGCCAAGCTACAGTAGGAAGCTTCCTAGCAGGAAGCTTTATAATTCCATAATTCCTCACTGTCAAGCAACCTAATAGTAATTTTGGCTATTTGGATTTGTGCAAGCACTATTATTATTGGTGTGACTCGTATTAAAATCTTTCTAAAATAACTTATCTAAGCTCTTGAGAGGATCACATGAGAATTAGAGCTGAAAAAAAAAGTTTACACTTAGAATAGATGGATGTTTTCCACAACTTATGAGCACAAATTAACCTCAACACACCTCAGGGAAAGCAAAACTATAAGACAATTATTAAAGTTATTCAGTTATTTTTCATTCAGTTAATTCATTTATTCCAGTTAAGAGAAATTATGTATTTGGCATGGCAGTTAAATTTGTCAGATGAAGTAGACTGAATTCTCACACAGCAGTAAAACAGCAGCGTCTTCCCTGTTAATAATTTGCTATTGCAAAATTACAAAAACAACAGCTTTAGGCTATTTATCAGCAAGAAGGATGTTGGACTGTTACACTTTAGTGCCAGTCAGAAATACCACATAAACACTTATTTAGACTGACTTCCTGTTTTTTCGACTTGCAGTGCCATGAAATACATCTCTCTTTCTCTGGGTCAGCAGGTGCACACTGCAATTAACTCCCCAATGCACTAGACAGATTTAAAAATAACCCTAGTTTAAACCTTGGCATTTGTGTCCTATTCATGGCAATAAAAAAGGACAAGTGACATCTTTCTGGAGGTTGCAACCTTTTGCATTGCTCTACTATGTAAGAAACCACAAGGTAGGTTTATATTTATAATAAAGGTATACTGTAATAAAGGGAGTAGCACAGTGGAGGTGCATTGGCTAGCATTGCTGCCTCACAGTGCTGGAGACCTGGGTTCAATTCCTGGGGTGCTATCTGCATGGAGTTTGTATGTTCTCTCCATGTTCGCCTGGGTTGCTCCGAATGCTCCAGAACATTGGCCCTTGTGTGAGCATATTTGTGTGTCTGTGTGTCCTGCAATGGACTGGTGTCCCATCCAGGGTTTATCCTGCCTTTGCCTGCTGCTTGCTGGGATAGGCTATGGTGGCCCCACAATCCTGAATTGGATAAAGCAGTTAGAAAATGGATGGATGTATAGGACAGTGTGAGTTCAGAGTTAGTTCTTAATATGGTAAAATTCTGGACAGTTTAAGTCAGTATAAATACAATTAGACCCTATGCCTTCCATAAATTATACAGTGTAAATGAGATATAGCATTAGTACAAAACCTTAGAGATTTAGCATTGAAATTATTGTCCTCATCTGTTGAGCTGTAGAATATGGGGATTTCTAAAGTGATCTACAAGATATTAAAAATTGCTGTTTTTTTCTAGTTAATGCACTCCGGCAAAAAAGCAAATTGATTGCTATGCCAGTGTGTACCTTGTTCTTAAAAGACCTTCCTCTATAATCAGCAACATGGCATTTTTACAAAGACCAAAGAATTGGCCGGCCAGAAAAGAACTTTTCTTGGCCAAAATCTCTTGAAATCTGCTAGCTACTCGTGCATACTGATGACAAGGCTGAAAATGGAGTGGCTTCTGTTTTGTTAAAATCTTAAGAGCAAATGGCAATTTAAGATTACAATTGCTCTTTGCTAGTAATCCTAAAAGTCTATCTGGGCCATAATCTTGATACCCATGATCACAGCATTTTTGAAAATGTACTGTCAAAGATGATAGATCAGGAAGAAGACAGTGATTGAGCCACCTTCTCTTTCGCCCGCAGCTGGTCGAACATCTCCTGCACCTCCAGTTTCCAGTCATCCTGTAGCGAGTGGAAGGACTCGGCTGGCATCTCGAAGAAGCCCGACTCCTCGATGGCAGTCAGCTGGTCCAGGATGCTGGTAAAGGTGGGGCGGGAATGTGGGTCTGGGTTCCAGCAGTCTGCAGCAGGGTGGAGGGGGGACAGCACATATGCCAGGATCAGATGGACAAGCAACAACGCCGGAGTGCACTTAGGGGATGAGGGCAGCTCTCCGCTCCCTAATGGGCTTCAATCCCTGTTGCTTACAAGCTCTGAGAATGTACAGCTGCACTACCTAAACAGAGGATTTCATCACCACTCCAAAATACCAGCCTTCAGAGGACAGACAACAGACAGTGTAAAACTCGGCAGCGATAGAGGACCTATCACTTCTGTAACTGGCTCAGCGTACCGAGGCCTGTTACCTTTACACCTGCTGAATATCTTTCAAAGTCACGAAACAATTCCATACAGGCCTCTACACTCCTGTAGCTGCCAGTTTGCTTTCCTTTCAGTCTGTCAAAGACTGAATTACCTAGCAAGAAAATTCAGATCGAGAAAACATTTATACCTTGTCTATCTTCTTGTGCTAACCGTCTCAAAAATAAAAAAAATAAAACATTTACAATGAATTTATGTAAAGTTGCTTTCTAAGAAAACAGCTTCAGATTGTGGATAATGAGAAAATGGAGATGACATGTTTATACAGCAATAATTTGAATTTAGAAAATCAGGAAACACCATCAGCTGTACCAATCGAAGAAACATTGTGGATATCAGCAATGCATTTAACTACATTTTCCTGTGACCCTTTTCTTTATCAGTATCTCTGCGACTGATATTTAGGGAATTTGCAGCTTTAGGGAACCCGGTGACAGGCCGCTCTTACCCTCCATCAGCCTGGCGAACGGTTCCGGACAGGTGGTGGGGATGGGTAGTGCCAGCTTGTTCATTGCCACTCCATAGGCCACTGCCAGCCCGTCGATGCCCCGGAATGGCACCTCTCCTGTCAGCAGCTCCCAGAGCAGCACTCCGTAGCTGCCAACACAATGGGAAGAAGAGTTGCTCTTTACCTACTACTAATTTGTTTGGCTAACACTTCTTCACAAATCAACTTATACTGGCACCCATTTGTACCCATTTATACTGGAACAATCCAAGTACATTTCTCAAGGGTACAACAGCAGTGCCTAATCTGGAATTTGAACCCACAAGTGAAATGCATACATAATGAGACAGGAGCATTGTCTGAAGGGCAAATCTAATGTTGTCAGAAAGTATTAAAGATGTGGGCAGAAAACATGAAAGGACTTAGTCACTATGACAAGACCTTCTAATTGCTCCCCCAGCAAACAGCTTCCATTTAACTCTGTCAAACCTTCCTGTTTCAGATCTTCTCAGTTATTTTAAAACCAGCTCCCTCAATAGGTCAAGAACCTTACAGACACGTGAGTGTGACTGAGCTGAATGGATGATTTTTATTATTTCTAAAAATACAAATGGAATATGACAGTATTACAATTTGAAAAACTTGGCAAATATGTGATATACCCACTCTGAAAGCTGAACTTCAGGTGTGAGAACGGTAACAACTGACTTCTGCTCACATGAGGCACGACCTTTGGTGGACTTCAAGCTGGTGTCAGAGTCAGTGGCAAGGGTCGATATTAGCACACAGCCCCAAATGACAAGTCACCCATAGAGCCCACTGAGGGGTTCACGTGCATTTAATCAGAAGAAAAAGGTATCCAGAATGATTCAATAAGACTCTCCATCTGCAGTTTTACAATATGAATTGACTTTGTAATTATGCAGTTTTCCCATGGTTAAAGCTAGTTATAGATATTCGCTGGCTCATCAAAACCCCCAGTGTTTTTCTCAGTGAACTGCCAGTATCCTTTCTTTCATGCGACATATTTGACTCCCCCCTCTAGTGATACTGGCAACTAATGGTGCTGTCTGCTTAATGGACTAAAGCCAAACAGGCCTTGCAGTAATTCGAAAGATCCCAAAGGCATTCAGATAGGACTGGCTGTGATTGGCTGGGTAAGACATGCTGCTATCTGTGTGCATAGAGATCAGTGTGTACGCACAAAGACGAGCTGCATGGGCAGAACTTCTCCCAGTCTTGCATCGTACAGGGTAAAATCGTGCTCTGCAAGAAGCATTTTGTAAAACGTCACCATATAGTCTTCTCAGCAGCATGAATACTAAAATTTTAATCATGATCAGGGCTCCAACAAACCTGTTTGCTGTGAAAATGCATGGACACATGGGATTTGCCATCTCATAGAGATTTACAGCATACACAGTAAGGACTGATGCATCACTGCTGGTGTTGTCGAAGGGCTTTCAGACAGAGATTCTAACTTGTGTTATTTGTGAATGTGCTAGTAGAGTATCGTTTCAGAGGATATTCTTGGCAAAATCACAAAGCATTGGTCCACAAAATAAAAATGGATGAGGTGAAAGATGGGGGACAACCAGCAGAATACAAAAGACATGTCATAACAGAGTGTGCTACACTATAATTTACTGGACTAAATATGGTCTTTATTAATTGTGGTGTTGAACATTTTTACTGATATTCTATGTGATTAATACTGGGTTAGTACTTCTGCCCTTATTTCTTGTGCAATTAAGTGCTTATGGGACACTGTTTTGCTGACAGAGATTTCCTTGGAGGAATGCGGTCCACACTAACGAGTAATGAGCTGCTCATTGCCAACTCACTGAACGAAACACAGGGAGACTGAAGCTCACACGTCCATTTGCAACATGAAGACAGTGAGCTGTCAGACCTGCAATGGAATCTGAAAGTTCAAGGGACAAAATCCTTTCAGTATTTTATTCTTCTAAAGACATAAAACTATTTTCATGCAGGGGAAGGCAAAGGTATATTTGTTTACTTCTCACATAAAAAAAACTGTGAGCTTACAGCACACGGAACTCAGCAGAAATCACAGGTGAATTTCAAACTCAATACCCCACCACCACTGAAGGTGTGAGTTGAAAGCTGAATGTGGTTGCACGTCCACACAATGCACTCAGCTGTCAGTCTTGCACAGTGCTACTCAGTCGCTTTTAAGATTGTTCAGATTACTAATATGCTAAAACACCACAGGAACTAAAGTTGGAAAATAAGACAGACCTCAAGACCTCAACTGTACATGACTGTTTCAGAAGATTAAGAGTGAAGTCCAAGTGAACGTGAAAACACCTTTTGGTGCTCACAGCAAACTCCCCATTATGGTAGTTTCTAATCTCAATGCAGTGTAGTGGGGTTTCATACCACGTAATAATCCCACTTTGGGATGAACAATGATATTCATATCACATAAAACAAATCTGTTTATCATTGCTGAGCATCCCCAACCAACTTACTATAAGAAGAAACCTCTCAACCCTGGCAGTACTCCAACACCCTGAGGGTCAGAAGGGTCTCACCTATACAATTACAGCCTTTATCTTTGTAATGAATTAAGGTCTTTTTATATTATTTTTCTGTAATGAGTAAAAATAAAATTTCAAAGGAAATTATACTTCTGGGATTGATAAAACAGCCCACAGGCCAGGTTTTGCAAAATATCTTAGGAAGCTGAAGAAGTTCAAGTAGGTACAGTAGCTGCGTCAGCATGCGTAGCCTGCAAAGGAACAAGTAAAGGTTATTGCATGTTAAAAAAAAAGAAACACAATGTTTCGGCTGTGGATCCTTCTTCAGGTAAACACATGTGTCTCTTTTCGTTTCAGAATGGAAAAAACCTTTACTTCTTTCTTTGCATCTTAGCAAGTTGCTTTGAAACCCATGAGAGATGTCATGTTGACAACACTGGGCATAGATTTTTCTTTAGCGATTGAGATAGACCATTTCTATCTGCTGCCGTTGAATCCTCAAATGACTCGTCACCTTTCACCAGGGAAAAGTGCCTGCAATTATTGCCCCAGTCCGTCTGCTACCAGCCTTGGAACAATCATTATCACAAAAGCCCCTTAATTCAGACTTGAACAGAAAATAGGTGACACTAGCATTTTAACCTGACAAGCAGGCAATGTTCCCTTTGTTATTCTATTTTCAAAAATATACAGACCAACCATAATTTTAGAACTTCTCAAGTCCGCTCCACAGTTCATCTGCACTGAGATCAAACACTAGATTCTTTCTGCTCAGTCTACTCCACTATTCACTTGAAAAACAAATGTTTTACCTCTCAAGAACTCCAAAATTCTAGTAGCTGCTGCCAATGTCATGCCATAACAGTCTTCAGGCTGCATCATGGTATTTCAGAGCTACAAACCCTCTCATACAAAAGTGATCTTCTGATATTTTCCTCCTGGTCCTTCCAGATATATGGTTTTCATTGCACCCAAACTATTAATGACTTACCTGAATTATTAATAGCTTAATGGGTCTTAATTCTAATTGCTTATTCTTAAGGAATTAGAGTTTCATTTAAACTGACACAGCTATAGGTTTTCAGGACCATGAATGAAGATTGATGGCCTATTGAGTTTTGTGCTTAAATACTTGCAATATAGTCGGGTTACAGTTTTCTCTGGGGTTTTGTAAGAAAGTAACTACCTGTGCTCTGTATATTGGTGAGCACAGTCCTTAAGCAAAGCGACAGTTCAAATGGAAAACATCACTTGTGTCTTTATAAGTCATAAGCTAACAGGTGTACATGTAAAATTGTGCTTCATCACTTGTGATATCCTGTAGATGTGATTGCATTGACATCTTACCATTGTACTCCATCAGCATCAACTGATGAATGTTTCATAATTTTTTTATATTTAAAATTCATACTTGCAGCTATATATACTGTAGCGGCTGTTCACTAAAAAACTATAACATCCTGCAAATACCTGTTGGGAATTTTTGCTATGATCATGATTTAAACATGCAGTACTAAGTAAGAGCACTGGAGGACAAACAAATTTCCAGTGTCCATGTTCATAGTTCTGACAGACCACAGAAACTGTTGGGTCCCGGGTCTGTTTCTCAATTAATACACTAAATAAGAATGCTAAGTGTGCTTGGCAAAGAGATGGTTCAGTTGCACGGCAACTAATATACAGTAGTTAAAAACCCTAGTGTGGAGACGAAGGACTTTTTAATTGTCTTAAAACTGTCTTTCATAAACTCAGTTTTTATGATGTGCAGTTCTTGAATTGAAAGTGAAATAATTCATTGTTTATTTCATTATGTACTTGAATACAGTATTAGTTGTATTTTATTTTTACTTCTCTTGTTTTTAATTGTGGAGTGCTTGAGTTGTTTGTATGCAAGTTTTTTATCATTTACCTTCAGTGGAAAATGCCAACTCAGATTAACTGATGAAATTGCTGTCCCAGTGGAATAGCAGTGGACCTACTTAAGAGATTTAAATAAAGTCATTCTTCTAAACTGTGTGGAACAAACACAACACACAGTGTCTAGAAAACCAGTTGGCTATACAAACACGTAGGCATACCCTACATAATTCTTGTCACATAGAACAACAAAAGAACCAGGATTGCTACCATGTTACTATGAGACCAATCAAACAGGTGCGCTTTTTATTTATAATCATTCATAATTAAAGCCTTGACCGAATAAATGACACAACTAACAATATAGCGCCTTCCCAAGGAACACAAAGCACTTCACATATAGCAGGATATGCACTTCCATCACCAATGAAGTGCAGCCCCAGCTATGTGATGAGTGGTAGCCATTACGTGCCAACAGTCCAGCATAACAGGTGAAGAAAGGAGAAATGGCTTCACTAAATGAATTAGGTAGGTAGGTTAGGTCCACTTTTCAGGCCATAAAGGCCCATGGAGGAATGGGGGGCAAGGGCCACCATTTTCCTCAACCATCCAATACTGGAGGTGGAGGTGATGCGGTCAGCATCATGCCCCAGCCAGCTTATTACCCCCGGAAGGATTAACTCCCGGTACTCATTTGGAAAGCAGGCTGAGTGGACCTGGGAGCCGTCTGGAAGGAATTAGAGCAAGCTACATCACTCACCCCTACCTGGGATTGAACCCGGGATATTCTAGTCAGAAGCTAGACACCCTTGCCATCTGAGCTACCACGGCTCCCTAAATTAAATAAGGGGGGAAATTTAGGGAGATTGTACAAGTCCACTGTAGTGTTTAGCCTGGACACCAGGGTTAACGCACCTACTCGTATGATTAGTATCATGGGATCTTTAATGACCAAGAAGTAAGGACCTTGGATGAACATCTCATTCAACAAACTGCACAGAGTTCCCACTATACTGGGGCATTAAACTGGAAATTCTAGCTGAGGCAAGAGCCCCAAACTGGTCCACCAACACGTCCCAGACATCAGCCAACATCAGTCACATACTTGTATTACTTTTACTAAATCTATTACATTTTATTCTTGATGTGCTCAATAAGCAATCCAAAACCCTGTAAAAAGATATAAAAAGCAAAGTGGAACATACTACTGTCCTATGCCTATACAGTATATCTATTTACATGTTTTTCTCTTTTTCCAGCTGATCTTTGGAATAAAGGATTCTGCTGTTACTTCTTAGCTGAATACTGCTAGAATGATCAGCTTGCTTGTATAAAATCTTCAGCATTTCAGCAAAAAACCCCTACAAGATGTTTGCATAAAATGAAGCCAAATCCCTCACTGATTCCTGCAAACACCCTGCAGCACTCTTTTATAGATGGATCAATAAACTGCTAGCAGATGGATGTGAAAGATGTGCCAAACAGAACAGACCAAGCAAAAAAATCTCAGCTTAGCTCTCAAAGTATATTCATTGTACAATTCCGAGCAATAAGCAATCTGATTTGTTTTTTACCATAGCTGCTGTAGAACCTGAGCTTTCTCCTCCAGCGTCTAAACTTGCCTCTGCCTCTCCTGTTACATAATACAATATTCAACTCGTTCATCTTGACCATCTCTGGCCAGCGTCTGTGTATTCTTCAAAACCTGCCTATTCAGCCTGCATCTTCAGATACAACAATCTCTGTCTCTGCCTTACAGGCCTTAGAGCCTGCTTTTACCAGCACTGCATTGCTGCACTCTCCACTAGAGGGCATTAGATCACAAGCACCTGCAATCATTCATTGGCTGCAACCCAATTCCATCGAATTGTAAAATAGCTCTACATAACACTACACGTTTACCATGAGCCTCTATAAATAATTGTTTTATTACCTGCAAAATGTTTTTCTTAAATTTATAACATATAAAAACTGAATTATGTCATATTATGTAAAAAGGTGTCAGCCTAATATGATGTATAATATACGTAATCTACCCATGCTTAAAATAATAATTTACTGTATACAGTATATAAAACGTTTCAAATTAAATGAACAGACTTGCTTTCTTAGCTTTAAAAAATCTATCTTTTAAAGTGCTGTTCATGTCTCAAACCATGTTTTCACAAAGAGGCTATTCAGAATGTGAAATTCTTACAGAATGTTCATGTGATTGGGTTATATCCATCCAGACACATGGTTTTGTGCATATGTATTTGCCTTACGTGCTCTGCGTTGTGTATTTATCTTCACCAACATTTCCAATTAAAGACAGGAAAGCAGAAAGCCTGCTGTAAACACTAGACCATCAGCAGGGAGAGCAAGAAGAGCTGTCACACAACCTCAACGTTTCCCGAAGTCACACGTTCAGACGAGAAGCCAAGGTGTAGAAGGTCTGGGTTGTGTTGTGCACTCGGCTAGTCTTACAACCCCCCCCCCATTTCTGTGCAGCCCACCTCCACACATCGCTGCCCTTGGAGAAGGTGGACGACCGGATGACCTCCGGTGCCATCCAGGCGTAGGTGCCCGCCGCGCTCATCTTGGTGGTGCGGTGCCACTCCCGCGCCAGGCCGAAGTCGGTGATCTTGAGAGTCTTGTTGCCCAGGTCTGCGTTCTCCACCTTCTCCAGGATCAGAACTGCAGGCCGGCGGGGTGGGGTGGGGTGGGGTGGGGAGGTCATATGCGGGGAGAGGGTTGATGGAGAGGGGGGACCCAGATGGCATCAGTAGGAGGGATTGGAAGAGAATGAGAAGAGGTGAAGGGTGAGGAGGGTGACGGTGGTGGGCAGGGTGTCATGGATTTGACATTTGTAAGGGTTCCCGGGGGAGGGAGATTTTGAGGGGGTGTTGGTTAAAATGGGAATTAAAGACGCAGTTGTGGGGAACAAAAATTAAAAGAGTCAGGGGATATGGAGGGGCACAGGTAGAAAATAACACCGTGATGATAAAACACCGAAAGGCGATATGGTTCACATAAAAAGCAAGAGGAGGGTGACATGGAATAAACAACAAAAAAAGATGAGCAGAGAGGATGGAAGGGCAATTAAATGAAAAAATCAAGGTTGGGTGAAATAGCAGAGACAAACCGATACATTTTGGGTAACAACGTTGAGCGATGTTTGGAACAAAGATTGACAATGGGGAGAAAGGTATTGAGTGTTGAGCGGAAGGACACCAGATAATTCACAACAGAGGGAAGACGGACAGACAAAGAGAATTAGGAGAGGCAGGTAGGCATTACAGAAAGAAACAGAAGAAGAGAGGGAGAGACAGAGAGAGAGACCCGTGTTAATGAAGCTGGTCTGTTGTGTACTTTTTCATTTGTCGTTCCCCATTGAAATTCATGCGGCTGGAATATTTTGGCCTAAATATAATCGCATAAGCTCCATTCACTGTTACATTCTTTTCATGACTGCTTACTTTGATTTCTTCACCTAGTAAAAATATTTCCCCCATATCATCCATTCATCCATCTTCTACCCAATTCATCCTGTTTAGGGTTGGTTGGGAGCCAGAACCTATCCCATCGCGCAATGGGATACACCCTGGATGAGACACCAGTCCATCACGGGACACACAGAGACAGGCACATGCACACACTCACATCCAGGCCAATTATCCCAGAAGCCAAATAACCCACCATTGGGTTGTGGGAAGAAACCAGAGGAAATCCGTGTGAGCATGGGGAGAACATACAAACTCCACACACACAGCACCCCAAGTCCAGAATTGGGCCCAGGGCCCCAGCACTGTGAGGCAGTAATTCTAACCACTATACCACTGTGCCACCCTTCCCCATAACAGTCTATAAAAAGATTCTGCTCCTGTCTTGCAAATGATATTTTAAAAAATTGCTGAGCTTTTTGTTTCTTTAAATATTTTGAAAGGCACTGCACGGAAGTTGCACTACCATTGCACGGAAAAGACTGAAAAGGCTGCATGGCTTCACTCATTTTAATAACTGGCAGGTATCTTGCAGAGACTGCTTTTGATTAATCAGTTTCTAAGACTCAGGTGAGTTAATAGTAGCAGTGAACTCTGACACTTCAGTTAAACTTCAGTTTAACTTGCAGAGAAACAAATCTGACATATGGTCACAGGGTGCGATGCAAAAATGTATGTGACCATCCTGCAGGAAATCACAGTCTACACTATGATGTGAGGGATACAAAATTGAAAATAAAAATTATTTAGTTGCTGTAATATCAAAAAGTTCTTACTTTTTCATATGAAAAGGGTTAAAATGTAATCTTATTCTTTGAAATACATGCTATGGAATTTATTAAACAGCAAATATTACTAGGAGACTTGTCTTCATCGTAGAAGAACTAGGACAGATTGGAATAGAGTTATCACAAGAACAATGTTCACTTTTTCGACTGGATTTATTGACAGGAAGGTTAAATGACACCAGAAAACTTTCACTTGTTAATCAATCACCAGTGGGAAGACATGATCAAAATCGACTCACCTGCTGAAAGAGGAAAGGGATGCTTCACATAACAGTGACGTTATATACTGGTCCTAATCATGTATACATTTGTTTTTGTTCTTTTTTGACTTAATTGCTTCCTTTTAAATAACTTCAAAAAAGCACCCAAAGAGTACAAAAATCTTCCCTATTTAATCAGATTCTTCTAGTTACAGAAATTGCTACAGGCAGCTCTGACAAAGAGACAAAGTTACTCGAACACCACAAGGAAAAGAACTAACAGGTTTCTCCATCTCGACAAAGCTGTTTACAAAGGCTGCAGCCATTGTGTGTAAAAGCCGGCTTGATCATGAATAACCCTCCATGAGATAATGCAGATTTCACATGGTGCTAATTCAATTCAGTCTATGAGGGATCTTAATTATAAATGCGGATTGCCACAAATAACTGAACAGATTCTCCCCACATTATATTAACAGGGGAGGAGACACATCTTGCTTGTTTGTTAAATAAAGTGTATTGGGAGAAACCACCCACCCATTATCGAACTAATTTTCGAACTAATTTTTAATCTAATTTTCTAACTGCTATATCCGATGTATGGTCTTGGGGGAGCTCGAGCCTATCTTGGCAAGCAAAGCAGGGTACACCCTTGAAGAGATGCAAGTTCATCACAGCCACATTCAATTCAATTTACTTTTATATAGCGCCTTTCACAACAAGGTTGCCCCAAGGCGTTTAACAATGCAAGTGAACATACATTTTGTGAACAGAGAACAGAAAAGACCGGAAGGTAACGAAGGAGAGGCACCAAAAACTCCTTAGTAAGGAGAAAAAAACCCTCTAGGGGCCCACACGCACACACTCTCAACAGGGCCAATTTTCCCAGAAGCCAATTAAACTACCATTATATCTTTGGACTGTGGGAGGAAACTGGAGGACCTGGAGAAAACCAATGTGAAAACGGCGAGAACACCCACACAGATAGCACCCCAGGTCCAGAACTGAACAGGGCCCCAAAACTGGGAGCTACCTAACTAAAACTGACCACTGTGCAACCCATCCAGAGAAGGCAACATATTTAATATAAATGTGAGTTATGTTAACTTACATTATATGCAACAAGCACAGTCTTCCCTAGTCTGCCATTACTTATGAAACTTATTCTAATAAATTAACAGGGTTTCCAAAAGGAGACAGTTACTGTACCTATTCATGGAAATAGAAATGTTAAAACGTTGAACAAAAAAAATGTGCTCACTCGCAACACTTCTGTACTCATGTCATTCCAACGGTTCTAACCTCTAACATAATTCTGTTGATTCAATATTAATAATACTTGCAGATTTTTCTTTATATACATTATGTTAAACCGAATTACAGCAGTCATAATGCACATTGCATTCTATATAAGGAATTTCATTATATGCAAGGAATTTCTGAACCCTCTTAGGTCTCCTCAGCCATTCTATTTTCATGTGGCTAGTTCAGTGAAATGAGGCATAGCATATAATTAAAAGCCATTCAGTAAGGACCCAGAGTGAACTACATTAAAATGCAAGATGTTTAAGGCAACGGTTACAATTGTGGAAAAGGAAGAAGCCAATTAATTATGTGAAAACTAGAAAAGAGCAAAGAGAACAAAAATCAACCAAGAATCAAGACGAGACAATTACAGGTATGCTGATCGTACTATCACATCTAAATGTTTCTGGGCAGATAAAGTCAAGCAATGGTATTGGGTTATATAGTCTCTCTGGCTGCGGTCTATCTCAGATAATGTTATTATTGTTAAGAGGGTACAGTCCCATTAAAAAAACATGAATCTTGCATCTATATTCAGTTCAGTAAACTACGTTTTGGATACTGGCTTTATACTGCCTTCATATTTTACTACTAAGTGACACCTGAGGGCCCTTGATGATATCACTCTGTGGTACTACAGGTATGTGGGTGTGGCTGGTACTTTAGCCAGTCATGTGAGAGGGAGAGACTCCAGGTCACCTGACTTCTGTCCAATACAACTTAAAACATTTGGATGCCCATTTTCATACTCAGACTTGCAGAGTTCCCTCTCTTAAGATTGATCAGGACCAAAATGGAGGAAAAACTAGAATATCAAAACTCAAAATTGAGGTACCGTGTTTTTTTTTTATTTCTGTGTTTGCATATTCTCTTCTAGGTCACAATGTTGACAGACAGTGATAGAAAAACATCTATTTAGTTAACAAAAACTATAAAGAGGCCACAATAATGCTCTTGTTTACAAAATAAATGTATAAAAATGGGAACTAAACCAAAAAAAAGAGATTTTACAAAAATATTTTGTACTGTCATTTTTTATGATTTAAAATAACTACGTAACACATCTTGACTTTCTGTTCAGAGGCTAATTCTGCTCAGATTTGTGCATTGTTTCACAATGTCTATCAAAGTTGAAATCCACTGCAATACCCCCAAAAAATCCACAGTGAACATATTATGACATTTACTTGTAAGTGTTAGGGGCTTATTATTATTATCATAAAATAAGGAAGCATCACCTCAATATAATAATCAGTTCCTGACACCAGGGTGCTATGCAAGGAAATTCTAAAATTAACAATAATTATACCCCCTGTAGTCTGGGAATACCAAGTGTTTCTCAGAACATACATTCTTGGTTTCTCTGGCACACTTAAATAAACATTTCTTACAATAAATTGCACATGAAGTTTACACTACTATATAGATAGATCTCACAAATCCTTGAGTCCAGAGTCCTGCCTTCAACAGACACACACAAAAAAAAACCAGAATTCTCCTTGCAATCGAGACACAAAACACCTTAAAAGGGCTCTGAGGGAACTATCAAACAAGGATCTTGCCCAAAACTAAAGCACTTTCTTACGCAGGTGCTAAATTAATGCTAAATTAATGGACATTTGTTCCCTACTCCAAAATAGTGCAATCTTAAACAACGCGATGTCCTTTAGCCTGTGGACTTCACAATTAGGAAATTAGTGTTTCCCCTCGTATAAGACATCAAGTCTCTTTCTTAAGAGCATGATAATCTGAGCACTGGAAGAGTATCTGGACAAATTTTGGTATCTTAGTTGTAGGAGGTGTTCCATCATGGTCTAACCACTTCCCCTCTAATCTTCTATCCTCTTGCTTCCAGGATAATTTCCTCTCCCCCAGGTTGTTGTGGGTCCTAACTATCCCGACTTGAAGCATGCTTGAGGTCGACTTGAAGTCCCATCCTTACGAAAACTGGCTTAAGAACCTCACTTACAGTATGTGTTGAATACTGATGTTCTATGATGACTGATTTGATGATTCAACCATAAATCAGTATAGCCTTATAGAGTTAACAATTAGTACCATTCGTTTGCTCGCCTGGATCTTTCGTCATTGTCTTTTGCTTCAAGTGAGCTGATCAAATAAAGTCTAATCTGCACCAAAGTTCACTGAGTGTCGGTGCTAAAAGTGTTACTTTGTTGTTGACCCTACTTTTCTGGCCTTCTGGTGGAATCCTGGGAAGACCATATGACAAGTACTGTATATAGCTGCGTCACCATGCGTAGGCTGCAAAGGAACAGGTAGCGGGCTTATTCCATGCTGAAAAGAAAAGAAAGGAAACACAACGTTTTGGCTGTGGAGCCTTCTTCACACTTGAAGAAGGTGTGTGTTTCCTTTCTTTTCTTTTCAGCATGGAATAAGACCATATGACTGCCACTTACTGTGCTATGTCAAAGTGGCAGTAGACTCAAAGCGTTCAGCATAAAAGTAGCTGTGGATGAACTCGACATGAGAATTCCCTGTAGTTTGGCTACAAGACCAATAAAAATTATTATCAAACGTATTATTTTAACACAATAGGACTGCTATTGGGAAATGAAAATAAAGAGCTTGCAGGACATTTTTCAAGTTTTTGAGAGCTTTCAAGTAATGTATTTCAACTGGGTTTCCTTTTTGTTCTGAAATTACACAAATGCTAAGAAAAATATCGAAAACTTCCTAATATATTTTAACTTTGATTAAAAAGTACATGTACTGTATACTGTAACAATACCTCAGATGTAATAATAGCACAAACCTGTTTATACAGAAGATGGTCTACATTCTCTTAGCTTATGTTATAATTGCACATGTATTCATAAATTATGTAGAACTGCACATAATTTATTTCTATGGTATGGTTGGGGAAAGCAGCAAAGCTTGGTGGGATTAACTTATTTGTACTTTCCATCTTGATTGCCTTACTTTGAAAGTCTAGAACAATTTATATTTTTTTCCTGAATTCCTAAATTTAAACAGCAGTCAACTGGGCCTGGAGACAAGAAAACAGGGAAAAAGGAGCAGGTGATTAAACAAGACCTTGTAATTGTAAGTTCCTTAACTGTTAAATCACTAAGACTGCCATATTTAAGAATACATACGCAACAGTGATTAGGCTATTCCTAGTGTGGTCATTAAATCAGAACTCTCAGGTCTGTAAGAGTATGTTTCAACAATGCTTTCAAAGATTCAATGTTTTCTCCATTGGATGGGTCTAGTTTTGATGTTCTGAAAGTAAAACCCCGAACTAGATGAGGAATAGTAGTAAAGATACCTGCATGTTTCATATGTTTAAAACATATTTGTGGGGGCTGTTTAACGAATTAGTTGATTTGAAATGTATTGCGGATTTGTGTAATAAAAACTATCGTCATGTTTGAAAAAGAAGCATAAATATAATTGAATACGGTCATTATATAGCACTAAAACTAACTGCAAATTCCCTTAGGTAACTTACTTTAGGTCACCTGTTTATTTATAGGGAGAATCATTCCCTTTTAAAAAAATAATAAATAATACTATATTAATACAAATGTTTACATGTTTGCAAATAAATGCATAAAATATACTATTGAAACACTTTCCATAAACCTCCAGATACATTTTACCTAAAGGTTAGACATTTTAATTAACTGATTTTCACACATTAAAATTGAGCAGAAACTTGTGTGGGGAAAAATATCTTCTTGAGACTCACTGGCTCTTCAGGCAAAGGCCTATCCTGATTTCAACAGCCTTAAGCGAAACAGAGTAGAGTAACCGCTTTACTATTTTGCATCATGAGTGCTGCTGGATATCACTATCAATAATACTAACATTCCACACAACCATACATAAAGGGAAATGTACGCAAGTCAGAATGCACTTTTAAATGTTATGTTCACACTTACAACTGTTATTATTCCAGTACTGTAATAATACTGTATACAATTACACCATCACAATATTATCATGACAGTCTGATGTAAAATACTTTAATAATAAAACTAATTCAACCAAAGAGCCTTGCAAAATATAATGTAACACAGAACTTCGCTTACTTTAATTCTATTATTGGCTTGTTTTTCATGTCATTAGATGCTTTTCAGTCATGACTATAGGGGTAACACTGCAAACACTAGCTGAAACGACTTCAGACAACTTTCAAATCAGAGGAGATGAGGCAATGATGAACAAGACTGCATATAGAACGGACAACGGTGTCAATATTTCTAGATCAAATTGGGCAAAGATGGTACAGATTGTCTGTGCTGTGGCAGACGATTACAAGTAACAGAGAAAGATGGCAGAGACAGACGAGGCAAGCCAGATAGAGCCATAAATCTTCCCAGCTAGTAAAGGATGATTTTGTATTGGGTAATGGGGAAAATGCCAGTTAGTAGCTAGTGCCTTCCAGATAGGAACAAATTTTAAAAATAAACTTAACTACACATCACTCTCCATGGATGGGATGCTTGTCTATTAAAGAGAGAACCCACTTACACCCAGAGGATAAGGAAGTGAGCTGGCTAAAGCAAAAGACTACAACAGCAATGTCCACACTGGGGATCTGGACACACAACTCTTTGGTTATGGGTCCGATGCTCTACACTGTTCTAAGATAAGATCACGTTACTGGCCATCTCCAATTGCTTGTATTAGGAATTTGTCTTTTCGCATTTGTCTTTCTGCTGTGATGTACTCCTGTACTATTCCAAAATAGCAACATTGTCACCAGCGTCAGTTTCTTTCAAAAGCTGCTGTTCCAATATAATTACTGAAAATGTTGAAAACAGCAGAATTAAATTAGGAAAAACAAGACTGAATCAACCACTCAAACTGCATTCGATTTCATGAAGAATTAATTAGTAGAATTAATTAGTAAAAAAGATTAAACGGTATTAACAACACAATTTAACTCCTACAGTTACTGACATCTTACTGACATTATAGTGTAGCAAAATATTTTTTGTCTAGATCATGAATTCAAATAAAGATGGGTGGTATGATCTGTTTTGCAATGTGCACATTACATCTAATTGAAGCAATTTTGTGTTTAGATTTGTGCTTGTGTATTACTTTGCTAAGCGTTATTTCAGATAAACCGTTATAACAGCTGGATAAGAGGTAACTACAATAATGAGATGTGATCAATGATCATTAAATATCCTGATCATTCAGTAAGTTTTTAATGGACTTGGAAGTAAGATAGAAAATACTTCAAGGGCTGGATGAAGAATAGTCACAACAGAGAGACTCTGTTGACTCTAATCATGGCTTTCAATCCAGATGTTAATTATTGAATTACAGGTTCAGATCAGGATCTGGGTAGGGAACCACTGACCTAGGACAATGTGGAAAGCCTGCAAAAAGCAGTTCAGCCACAACTATACACATATCTGATGTTAATGAGCTGTTATCCATGTTGTGTCACAGTACAGTGCAGAGTGACCCTAATAAGCATATAAACACAGCTTGATGCTGAACTGCATATAGCTAGATGTAAATTAACAACCTGTAGCTAATTTAAATGGGTCTTATATAACACGCCACCATTCATACACCCTCAAACATGTTATATAAGACCCATTTAAATTAGCTACAGGTTGTTAATTTACGTCTAGCTACAGTATATGCAGTTCAGCATCAAACTGTTTATACGCTTATTAGGGTCGCTCTGCACTGCACTGTACTGTGACACTATTCTGAGCTGGAGGAAACTAATACCTTACCAGGAAAATTGGGGATAGGGGAATGAGGTTGTGCAAAATCCCCTCTTAGGACTAAAAAACATATATATATATAATGCTATTTTAATAATTCAATAAAAAAACTGATTTGTCCAAAAACATGTATCTCTGTACATTATATAAGATATACAGCATATTTACCATGTATATATTTTCCATAACATACAGTATACTGTATACAGGGTTGCGAGGCAGACTATCCCAGCAAGCAACAGGCATAAGTCAGAGTTCACCCTGGACACTGACATGTACTGTATATAACATAATATACATAACATGTACACAGTGTAAGATTTCACAATATACCAAAATGAAGCAACCCCAATGTTTTATTTAATTGACTTACTGACTGGGAAAAAATGAATAAAGTATTCAAAATACAGTAGCATACAGTAAAAATAAAACTAAAACACAAAGCATGCTTTAATTTTTTTACTTAATCATTAAGATAAGTCAATAATAAATACA
This sequence comes from Atractosteus spatula, assembly GCF_055471065.1. Classification (NCBI taxonomy): domain Eukaryota; kingdom Metazoa; phylum Chordata; class Actinopteri; order Semionotiformes; family Lepisosteidae; genus Atractosteus; species Atractosteus spatula. Next base: position 24,039,625 of record NC_142714.1, read on the forward strand.
TTCACTCACTTAATCATTCACTGTATAGAACTGGCCCTGGTATGAGGGTGTGCATGTTTGAGTCTGTGTGTACCCTGTGATGGACTGGTGTCCTGTCCAGGGTGTATCCCGCCTTGCCCCCACTGCTTGTCAGGATAGGCTCTGGCTTCCCCATGTTCCTGTAGTTCCAAGAAGCTAACTAACCTACAAGCTTGCCTTTGGATTTTGGGAGGAAACTGGGGCAGCAGGATGAAACCCATGTGACCACAGGGAGACCATACAAACTCCACGCAGATAGCACCACAGGAACTGAGCCCAGGACTCCAGCTTTGCAAGGCAGCAATGCTACCCATTGTGCCGCTATGTTGCCCTATTTAAGAAAAGCCTTACTATATACTGTAATACCTTATGAGAAAATAATTCCTGTTCAGGGTGCCACTGACATGATTTACATCCTTATGGTCCCTAACCCCTATTCATTACTTATGTCCTAATAATCCCTACCCTGATGCTAAATGGGGGCTCCCTGTATGTTCTCTTACAAGGAAAACAATCCTAGTTACGACTTTTTTATCCATTATTTCCCCAGAATCTAAAGAGTAAGATATTTGCCCCCAGGTATAGGCACGATACATTCATTACTACCTACCGGGGCACAAAACACTGTTTACCCCCACCTCCCCCATGTCTGTCGAATTTCCAATACCCCTCCCTTTCTTGCAGCTGCACTGCCTGCCTGTTAAAACCACATTGTTTGCGCCATCTGTCCCAGTACATCTGCAAGGAGGGGCCAGCGTCCAGGACACGGGCATTTTCCATGGGTTTTACTGCTGAAAACTTGACCCAAACAAGCCGGAATGTTCCAGTAGGCCCGACACTGTGCACAGTGGTGTTGCAGTAATTCATCTTGCTGCAGCAGTGCCCCACCACTTTTATGCAAAACATTTGAACTCTTGGAAACCATTAATTTCAGTGTAAGCGAACTAAGGTGGTGCAGAACTTTCCAAAATGCTCACAAGAATAAGCGCTCAAGTTAACTTGAGCTCCATGCCCAATCAATTTTTGGTCAGACTTAACTAGGCTTAGTGTACCACAGGTGATCACACTCCTTTTAAAATTGGTTATTTTTTTTGCTTTTCAACCTAATAAAAAAAGTCTATTCAAAAACTGTATACTGCATTGTTTAACTGGTCCAAAAAATGCTGCTCAATATTTGCCTCTTTTAAAGTCAGAGTGTTTATTACCACATCAGGAAACTGCTCTCCAGCAATAAAAAATAGAGTAGAGCACTGGCTCTTTAAGTTGTTGCTACCCACCCCCTCCAACGAATTCCCCATGGTGAAACTACTATTTCTTCCACACACCAGGAATGTGTTAGACCCACAACGAAAGACAGTGAAAGGAGGGAACTCTCTTCACCTACAATGCATTGCATGTAAGTAGGAGAAAATGCTCAGGGTCCATCCAACCATTTTCTAACCACTTTGTCCAATTCAGGGTTGCGAGGGAGCCGAAGCCTATCCCAGCAAGCAACATGCACAGGGCAGATTACAACCTAGAGAGGACACCAGTCCATCGCAGGGCAGACACAACCACACACACTCACACCAGGGCCGATGTTCCCAGAAGCCCATTAACCTACCGGCATGCCTTTGGACTGTGGAAGAAAACCAGAGCATCTGGAGAACACCCACGTGAACCTGGGGAGAACATGCAAACTCCACACAGATAATACCCCAGGTCTGGAATTGAACCCAGGGCCCCAGCGTTGTGAGACAGCAATGCTACCCACTGTGCCATGGTTCTGGTTGCTAATGTACTCAAATCATTTAAACCTAAAAAAGAACCATCACAAGCCAGGAGAAGACAATGAGACTAAAAAGCAGTTGACTTCAGACTCTACAATAACAAAAGGTTATCTCTGAGTCTTCACTATTTTTCACAATGATGCTGATCACTCAATCAAATTTGATTTCACCATAGAGCATATCGAGACAAAACAACCTTCACCAAGCGCTTTACATTAAAACCAATCATACACACCGAACAGTCATGGTAATTTAATCCAAAAGAATGAAGAACAGAAATTCGAAAGTACAAAATTACTTCTTACAAAAGACCCAGAACTGATGCCACAGAGGCTCAGGAGTTTATGCAATATTTCATATTCTGAGACAAAACTGCGTGCAAACAGTAAGTTTAAAAAGTGATATTACCCAAGGTGAGCATCGTCTTACAAGAAGGAAGCTCACTGACCCTTTTTATAATATTGTCATATTAAACATGCACAGCAACAAATGATGTTATTCTGAACCCTGATACTGATTTTCCACTTATGTCAATTCTTCCCATGTTTCAATAAATGTCTTGGGATTCAAATATTTGGATATTGGGCCCTTAAAAGTGGTGACAAACTTCACTCGACTTAATCAAATGAGCATGTGCCCACCATGTAAATTTGTGTATCAAGTCTACTGAATACGTGAGTCTCTGAATTATCACCAGCATTCGTTTACCATACTTTCTCACACAAAACCAAAAACAGAACGTGAAAGGAGATATCATTTACTTATTCAGCAAACTGACCGCTGACTAAATCAATGACAATACAAACAGATAACAACCTCATAAAAATAAGCCATAAAAAGCAGAAATATTCCCAGTAATGCCAGATATAGGTTGCGGCGTGGTGTCACTGTGGCTAAGGATCTGTGCCTGTGGCTGAAAGGTTGCTGGTTCAAATCCTGCAGCCGGCAGAGGAATCCTATTCCGTTGGGCTCCTGAGCAAAGCCCTTAACCCCAGCTGTTCCTGGGGCGCCGTATAAATGGCTGACCCTGCGCTCTGACCCCAAGCTTCTCTCTCCTCATCTGTGTGTCTCATGGAGAGCAAGCTGGGGTATGCGAAAAGGCAAATTCCTAATGCAAGAAATTGTATATGGCTAATAAAGTGATCTTACTGTATATACTGTACAGTGGATTGTAGTGATGAAAGGATCTTACAACCCCTTCACGCTTGGCTGTCATACATTAAATGGCAGCTGCTTCAGACCCCTTTGCGACCGTTCTCTGTGCTTATTTCCATTGGAGCACAAAAAAGACAGAAAATTGGACTGCATTGCCAAACAGTCTTTCCTGAAGTGACAGAAAACCCTGCTGTAGGGCTACTTCTTTCATGCAGTTTCTTCTTGATTCATACCAGCATTCTGATTATGCAGAAGCTTCCGTTCTGCCTCAGCTCAAGGAGCAACCCTGGAATGAAGGGAAATGGATCGATGGCAGGATCTGAATAAGGCAAAACGTCTAGGCTACAGTAAGTGAACCTCTACTAATAAGTGACCGCTAGCTTGATCCAGTGGGAAGAGCACTGAGGGCTTACTGCAGGCAGGAGAGACTTAGGAGCAGCTAGTTAAAGTGAGCTGTGTCACCTATGCAAGAATGAAACCTATTGCTGACACTGCCGGGAAGCAGGACAAGTGGATTAACACTTCAGTAAGAGGACAAGGGTGACTGGGGGGAGGGGTGTCAAGGGATAGTAAAGGCTGAGCGTTGCTAGAGTGCAAGTGCTTGCGAGACACAATCACTGCCAAGTCCTGTTGGATGACCGCACAAGTCAAGGGCTAGCGAGCACGGAGCACTGAGCAAGTAGAAACTGCAGTTCTAGGCTTGGAAAACGCATTGATTAAAATAGATTAAATGAAGGTACAGTACATGATGGTACCTGCCCCCCCCCCCAAAAAAAATACTGTATGAGTATTCTGCTTGCCAAAAAAAATGGAATGTCATGATACAGATATGTCTCTTTTGAACTACAGTTATGTACAGTATGTAATTCTAAACAGCAGCTCTATTGTATTGTACACCATTCTTCCACAGGACTGGCAAATCCGTCCTGTACATAAGCAGAGAGAAGGAGAAAGAGCTGTAGTTGCCTTGTTTTGTGGCATGTTGCCCACAGGATGGGGTCTCACCCACACTTCAAGGACAGGAGCACAGGGGAGTGTGACTGGGCCCTGCCGCCTGCAGCGCAGGTGATGTAAGCAGGGACAACGTGCTAAGCACTAAGCCACGGCCAGTGCCTGCTGGCTTCTTCAGCAGGGGCTAAAATCCTTCTAATAGGCTTGGGGTTTAAGAGGTGCAGCAGGGCAAATGCAATGAAAGACAGGATTACCAGCCCTCCTCACACACAGGCCACTTGGCAATTTGGCTGAGCACTGAGCCAAACAGCACAGCCCATAACCTGGGGCTGACACAGCTAGCTCACAGGAAGTGGAATTCTGGGAAATTACTTCAAATGAACATGTGGCCGCTTAATCAGGATTACTACCTCTAGGACAGCAGGCAGCAGCTCACTTTAAAAATTGTATTCATATCGTCTCAAAATATTTACATTGATTGGCTTCGAAATACTTTTTGTTTCTGCTGTGACTACCACTGTTGTGTTGTTATGAAAGAGAACATAACTAAAAACATCTCCAGTTCACATTTTTCTTGTGTTTTCTTTTTGCTTTCTCCAACACCACTTGAGCTTTATTTTTCCATGGTTTAAAGTAAATGCAGATAACTACTGAAATACACAGTTGAAATGCCCGACTCCCACCATGAGTCAGCTTTAATTAAAAACGCACTGCTCTCACTGGGTTCCTGGATTCTGCTGGAGACAAAGGTCATATAGAGTCTCAATAGGTTTTACTGGAGCTTTCATGCACAGAAACAAGTGCTACTTAATGTTGTAGAGATCACTTTTCTGAAAAAAACAACACACCCGTATAAAAGAACATTTATTGATCAGGCCTACATAGCCATCACAAACTGATTCCAGTGCCATCAGCCAAAATATGTTAATGTCCTTTTTCAATACTTAAGCATGGGTTTCACTGAATACAAACCAGACATTTAATATTGTAAAAGAATCATTTTATCTCTGTATTCATCTCGCCCAGCAGTACCTAAATAAGGAACTCTCCAGGAGATCCCCTGTGCTCCTGTTGAAGACTACAGTCTAATATCACACACCACATGCCTGTTCAACTACCAGAAGACATTATTTACCGTCTGATGTCTCTGCCTCTGAAGCCTGAGAACAAATGAGTAGGACTACAACACAGGCCAGGTGTGCTGAATGACCTTCTTTCTTTCTAATGGGGAGTGTACATCAGTGCAGGTGTCTATGTGCCAGAGGGTTTCTCTGTGTCTCATTAGCAGCTCCAGACGCCCATGACCAAACTCTGCCACAGTGCACTCACAGTCCAATTATGAAGACAACACTCCGAATGATCAGAATTTATCACTTAGCAATGTCTCACATCTCATTATTCCTGCCACTCTATATTAGAGATCAAGGTAAAAGACGTGCAGCACATTTTGCACTCTGGGGCTCATCTAGAAAGAATACATTTTTAAATTCTGTTGATGACACATCTCTACAGAATAATGTAAAGCACTCCTTATATTTCAGTTTTCAATGGCCAAACTTTAACTTGAGACAAACAGATTTGAAAACAAGTACTGTAGGTAGAGGTTCCCAAAAAACAGACTTCAGTTTAGTTTTATTACTTAATGAACTTTGGTGTTTTGCTATAGCTGTTTAATAACAAAGTGTGAATCCGATTGTTTTTTCATTTGCATTAAAAACTTGAAGTGCATTTCACTCTTGTTTCATGATTTCCGATTTGATTTTGGTGTGTCCTTCATGAAAACTATTGATTTTGATTGATTATTGATTTTTGTAATGATCCCAGTTATTTTCTTAATAATCATTCATGTGGGGAAAGCACTCAAAGGCATGCTGCTTGGAAAACTAAGCCAGTGAGCACCTTTTATTATTAAATCATAATAATAATAATCAGCACACATTTTCTAAATACTTATATCATAAATGGTCTTGCTTCTATAGACCAAATGCAATTACAATCACTTCTCTGTCTCATCACAGTTTCTTTCTTGCACTGTTTTAAAGGTGTTATTTTGCTTTGCTTTTTTCCCCAGCCCTTTCCTGCTGCAACTCCCTGCAGAAAGACAGGATGAGTTTCAAGTGTCACTTGGCGGAGAATTTCTGACTTCTCCAGTCTTTTTTAAAGGTGCCGAGTTCCAGTCCTCCCTCTGTTTCAGGGACGCCCCAAAGATTCACTTCAAGGATCACTGTCCCACTGAATTCATGAGCATCTTTATGTTACTGACTTCAAAGCTTAGACAAAACATTCCATTTGCACAGCAAGGAACAAAAAGCGTGTATCCTCTGCTTTTTAACCCCGTTTGTCTCAGCTCAATTTATTCTGCACACCTTGTTAAGACTTACCTTGTCCCAGAGCTGCACAAATCTAGTATTTGATTATTAAGATTTCCTTCAACTAGAGAAATAATAGACATTGCAGTTCCTGTGAGTGAAAGAGCAGGCTGCTCTTGGATTTGCAACTTAAGTGACTAGTTGCTAATGAGATCAACACAACTGGAACGTAAGTGCTCTTTGGTGCCTGGAGAAGATTTGTTTCATCCCTATACTTAAAATGTACCGACTCATCAATAGCAATGTCGGCAGCCGGTCTCAATTTAAAATTCAAACACCTCGGTCAACAAAGAGACAAAAACATCCATTTCGCACAGCCCCTGCTTTGTACCCGGTCAGACCACGAGAAGGGAAAGGAAGCAGAGCTTACTGTTGCTGGACTTGAGGTCGCGGTGGATGATGGGCACGATGGCCTGGCAGTGTAGGTAATGCATGCCACTGGCGATCTGCACTGCCCAGTCCACCAGCATGTGAGGGGGGATCCTCTTGCCAGACAGCACCCGATTGAGCGATCCGCCACGGGCGAACTCCATCACCAAGCACAGGTTGGGCTCCAGCAGGCAGACGCCCACCAGGCCCATGATGTTGGGGTGGCGCAGCATGGCGAACAGCTTGGCCTCCTGCCGCACGCTCTCCAGCGTCTGGCCCACTTCCTCGTCGGGGTCCCGCCTTGCCGCCTTCACCGCAACCTCCAAGCCACGCCACAGAGCCCGGTACACCTTCCCGAATCCCCCCACACCGATGATCTCCTCCAGGGCCAGCTCAGAGAAGTCAATCTCCAGCACTGCAGAGACAAATGCAAGGGGAAGGCTGTTAGACTGCTCTTGTTCCCTTACACACCATTCTAATGACACACTCACCGATCGCAGAACACCAACGCCCTTCCCCAGTGCAAAGCAAACACACAACGCAGATGAAGGACCTGACCTGGCTTGGGCTCATTCCTGAACTGACCTGAGTGCGATCTAAATTGCAGGAATAACCATTGTGGCAGGTCATTGTGTTATGTGTGGAAATATTTTGTATAATTTTAATGCATGTGCGATGATCAACTCTATACGGTAAAATACCCATTGGTGGTAGTGAAAGAAAGTAACCAGAGCTGTACTCTATAGATTGCAGATTACACAGTACATAGACTATAAAACCTTCCTGAAAAACCACTTTGATTCAGAGCACCATGAGAGATACATCTTGTATGTGTCTTCATGGGTGCTATCCAGAAAAATGGTCTTTTTCAGAACAAATCAAAAATCATTACAAACCTTCATCAAACTGTGCTCTGAGAAAGATATAAGCATATTTACAGTTTCCCCACTTATTTATCTGTAGAATCATGTTTAACACTTCCTGTTGGAATAACTATTTTGCAATGCAAGATATAGTATCTTCAATTAAAAACCACATACACAATTGAACATAATACCAAACTATCTTTAAAAAAAATGTTATACTTGTTCAGCCACTGAAAACACTGTTCATACGTCCCCAGAAGGAAATGAAGAAAAGATACAGTACATTGTCACACTACACCTGAAGCCAGGTGCTTCTGCCTGTTCCACTGGACACTGGAAAGGCAACAGACAAGATCAGAATTCCCTCTGGTGGGAAGGTTGCATCAGCACAAGCAATTCAGTCATCAGCTTGGGCAGTTAATTAAAAAAAAAGCTGCTCCGCTTTCGAAAAACATGTTCCTATATTTCCAAGAAGCCCATCCCACAAGCATGAGGGTAACACCACTGGTGTTCAACAGCACTGTGAGCTTCCAGTATGGGAAGTAAAATCAACAAACCCTTAGACTTATTTCATGGAGGACTGCAGAGGCTCTCAGAAACCATGTGTATGCCCCCCTTTTTATTCTAAATCAAGAGCAACTGCATGACAGTGACACCTGACCCATACATTTTCGCTCATTGGTAGACACTCACTCTTTATTATTTCTCTAGCTACCTCTAAATTTGGCTAATAATAACTATATTTATTAGCACTTTTTTTATCCCAAAGGGCTTCACAGACAGGGGAATACCGACTTGATCCACCACTGAAGTGCGGCCCCACCTGGATGACATATGGCTATCATTCTGCACCAGCAGCCCCACTGCACAGCAGATCAGGTGAAGTGAGAAATTGCTTCACCAATTGAATTAAGGGCCAAATCGTGCAATCCCAGAGTGGAATTCTGCCAGGACACCAGGTTTAACATCTCTCACAAAAAAGTGCTAGAGGATCTTTATTGACCAAGTAGACAGGACCTCAGTTTACGATGTTATTTTTAGGAAGGAACCTCCTACAGCTATATGATCATACTAAGACATTGGGGTTTGGGGTCCAATAGGAAGAGCACCACCTACTGGTCTACCAACCCTGGGTCTTCTGTTCCACTTCTACCCAGGCCTGGGTTTTCTTAATATTCTGAGATCCAAAATGATCAGGCCACAAAGGTGATAATGCATTATGCATTCTGCCTAACTCATCAGTCATGTCTTGTATCTGGACTTGTGCAGAAGAATCTGATTCAATGAAGCTACTAAATTTACTGAAGCAAGAATTTACTTGCAAGCACCATTCAAAATCAACATGACATAATGCATCAACATGACATAACTTCAGATTTGAGTTATGCTTGACGTTGCCAACACTGTAAACTGAAGAAAAACTACAAGTTCTGCTGGGTCAACTACACTGACCCAGCAAAATCAGAAACACAAGAAACGGATTCATTTGGGAAACAGAAAAACAGAATTCTTCCAGCCAATTCTCATGAATGAAGCTTGAATTAAGCTTTAATGAAGCAGGAAGATTTATACATGTGTTGTGGGGTACATGTGAAATGCAACCCCAACCCTAACCCTCACCCTCACCCGCGTTGTGAGGCAGCCTCCAAAGCAGCAATTACTCTTTCTTACCCAGAACTGTGGAACTACAGTACAGTTATAAGGCTAAAATGCCAGATGCTGATGTTATTCATAGATCTTTAATGAAGATAGTTCAGTTCTCACTGAGGATGAGAGCTGTACTTTCAGGTTGGAGGGTTACGAATTTAAAAACAAATGGGCACAAAACTGAACCAACAACAGGCTAATTGGGCTTACCCCTGTTACTGGTAAAGGTATGAAACTGACAGTTAAAGCTAAACTAGAACATAACTTGCAAAATCGCGACATTTTAAGAGATTTTTAAGCCAACATGATTTTAGAACATTTTTGTTGAGATCCTTCATAAAAGATTAATCTTCAAATTACAAACCATAGATATCCAAGGTAAAGCAGACAACACGTGGATTGAGAATTGGTTATGAACAAGGAAAAAGTATGATATAATAAGGGGCTTAATATCTTTAAATACAGGGGTCTCCATAAATGGTCCTGGAGAGTTCTAACTGAACTTATGGGTCACACGTTTTTAACAACTGGCAACAACTGTAAACTCAGACTAGGATCTGGTGTAGATTAGAACAATAGTCAAATCTGCAGATGATTTGAAATTATGCAAAAGAAATTCAAAAAGATTGAGATAAAATTCAAGTGTGCAAACACCTAGCAGATGGCAAAGTTGAGTCTTCTATGTGGGTAACAAAAATAAACTACTGTATGAATACAGTGAGAAATGCCAAGATACAGCATTGTGAAAAGTTTATTATACGTTTGTCGAATTCAAATCAGTCTTTTCTTAAATATTCACAAATGTTTGTATTTAAAACAATGTTTTTTTATAAACAGTGGAGTATGAAGTAGAAAAAATGAATAATTAAGAATCAATGAATGTGAAATAATAAGTGAATCCCTAGTTTACATAAAACAATTAAGCAGGTAATTAGAATAAGGTGGATAAATATCTGTGTAACAAGTTAACAAAGTGAACAGTTTAGGCCTACCTTTGTTCTGACCATACAGATTAGTGGAACCACATAACAATCAAGAGATTTCATAGGACCTCAGAAAATGAGTAGTAGATGCTTATAAGTCTGCAGAGGGTTACAAAACCATTTGTAATCATTTGTGGCTCCATCCCTCCACTGTCCAATCAAGATCCCCCAAGAGCAACCTGGGAAATTAGCCAGGGAGTCACAAAGATCTCTAGAGGAACATCTCCAGATTTGCAGGCCTCTTTCATTGCAACTAAGGTCTGTGTTCATATATACTGTATACAGTGGTGTGAAAAAGTGTTTGCCCCCTTCCTGATTTCTTATTTTTTTGCATGTTTGTCACACTGAAATGTTTCAGATCATGAAACAAATTGAAATATTAGACAAAGATAACACAAGTAAACACAAAATGCAGTTTTTAAATGAAGGTTTTTATTATTAAGGGAAAAAAAAAATGCAAACCTACATGGCCCTCTGTGAAAAAGTGATTGCCCCCTAAACCTAATAACTGGTTGGGCCACCCTTAGCAGCAACAACTGCAATCAAGCGTTTGCCATAACTGGCAATGAGTCTTTTACAGCGCTGTGGAGGAATTTTGGCCCACTCATCTTTGCAGAATTGTTGTAATTCAGCCACATTGGAGGGTTTTCGAGCCTTAACCGCTTTTTTAAGGTCATGCCACATCTCAATCGGATTCAGGTCAGGACTTTGACTAGGCCACTCCAAAGTCTTCTTTTTGTTTTTCTTAAGCCATTCAGAGGTGGACTTGCTGGTGTGTTTTGGATCATTGTCCTGCTGCAGAACCCAAGTGCGCTTCAGCTTGAGGTCACGAACAGATGGCCGGACATTCTCCTTCAGGATTTTTTGGTAGACAGCAGAATTCATGGTTCCATTTACCACAGCAAGTCTTCCAGGTCCTGAAGCAGCAAAACAGCCCCAGACCATCACACTACCACCACCATATTTTACTGTTGGTATGATGTTCCTTTTCTGAAATGCTGTGTTACTTTTACGCCAGATGTAATGGGACACACACCTTCAGAGTATTTTCCCAAAAGTCTTGGGGATCATCAAGATGTTTTCTGGCAAAACTGAGACAAGCCTTTATGTTCTTTTTGCTCAGCAGTGGTTTTCGTCTTGGAACTCTGCCATGCAGGCCATTTTTGCCCAGTCTCTTTTTTTTTATGGTGAAGTCATGAACACTGACCTTAACTGAGGCAAGTGAAGCCTGCAGTTCTTTGGATGTTGTTATGGGGCTTTTTCTGACCTCTTGGATGAGTCGTCGCTGTGCTCTTGGGGTAATTTTGGTCGGCCGGCCACTCCTGGGAAGGTTCACCACTGTTCCATGTTTTCGCCATTTGTGGATAATGGCTGTCACTGTGGTTCGCTGGATCTTTTGGTCTACTTCACTTTGTCAGGCAGGTCCTATTTAAGTGATTTCTTGATTGAGAACAGGTGTGGCAGTAATCAGGCCTGGGTGTGGCTACAGAAATTGAACTCAGCTTTCCAAAGATGTGATAAACCACAGTTGATTTATGTTTTAACAGGGGGGGCAATCACTTTTTCACACAGGGCCATGTAGGTTTGGATTTTTTTTTTCCCTTAATAATAAAAACCTTCATTTAAAAACTGCATTTTGTGTTTACTTGTGTTATCTTTGTCTAATATTTCAATTTGTTTGATGATCTGAAACATTTCAGTGTGACAAACATGCAAAAAAATAAGAAATCAGGAAGGGGGGCAAACACTTTTTCACACCAATGTACATATATACTCTACCATCAGTAAAACGCTGATTGGGAGTGGTTTTCATGGGATGATAGCCTGGAAGAACATCTCTCCATTTCTAGAACATGTAGTGAATGTAGTGAATAAAAAAAATAAATATAGGCAAACAGTGTTTGGATATATAAATATATACTGATGGAAAAAAGAAACACAACATTTTCTGGAATGAGAATACTACAATTATAGCTTATGTACATTCACAAAACGTTGTAAATTTGTTTTAAGCCCTCTGACCAGTAATACAGCTTGTGCAGTGAGGCATTGCAACTTGCCAATCACACATGAAAGCTTGTTAGGTGCACTTTTACCCAACGAGGTCCAGGTGGAACAATGCCTAATCAGGTCACCTTTGAAAAGGCCTTAATTCAAAGCTTAGGTCACTGCAAGAAAACGGCCACACTTCATCAGTTTTCTGTGCATTCCATAATGCCTTGAATGTCACCAGAAGCAAGGGAGAGGGCCAATGGCATGCTGCAGGCAGGCATGTCATGTGCCAGCGCTGCCAGACAGTATGAAGTAAGCCACCCCACTGTGACCCGACTGCAGAGAAGGTTTCGGCAGACCGGCAGGACAGATGACAGTCCAAGATCTGGACGCCCTCGAGTGACCACACCAGAGCAGGACTGACACATCAGACTAGTCCATCTGAGAGATCGTTTTAGATCTGCCACTCATACTGCTGGTGAAACTGCCGGCAGACATAATGCCCACATCAGTGACAGGACAGTGAGGCTCCATGCTGCTGGCCTTAGAGCAAGGTGACCTGTCAGAGGCCCTCTGCTCACACCTCTTAGACAACACACCTGACTGGCTTGGACCAGACAGAGGCTACGATGGAGGTGGAGGAGGATAGGAGAGAGTATGCTGATGCCTCTGTCCAGGACCCCTGGGGTGGAACCAGATTAATAATGTGGGCTGGCATTCACCATACAGGCCGGACACAGCTCCACTTCATTGAGGGCAGGTTGAACAGGTTGCGTTATAGGGATGAGATTGTGCAGCAAATCATTATTCCCTATGTGAGGCAACACGACCTGGCCCTACAGCAGGACAATGCAAGGCCACACACAGCTGCTGTGGTCACAACTGCCCTAAGGAATGCTGGTGTGCAGGTGATGCCTGCCTTCTCTTCTGACCTTAACCCCATAGAGCACCTTTGGGATGCTCTGGATCACACCATCTGGAGACGTGACCCTCTGCCTGCAACTTCGTTGGGCCCTTCTGCAGGAATGGGATAACATCCCACAACTGCAGGTTTGGAGGCTCATTGGCTCTATGTGCCAGAGCTGTCAAGCAGTGGTGGCTGCAAGAGGTGGTCACACAAGATAATGAAGGACTGCAAGACGACTGTTGTTAATGTTCACAGTTGTTATTGTTTTCCTATTATTCTCATTTATTTATTGTTATTTCAGCATTGAAGGTTGAAATTTCAGTCCAGCAAAGAGTGTTGCGTTTCTTTTTTCCATCAGTATATATTACATATATTAAATATATACAGCAAGTATAGAATTTAAATCAAGGATTGCTAAATTGTTAAATCCACTAGTAAGGTCTGATTTAGAATATGGTGTACAATTTAGATTATACTTCTGCTCAAGAATCAGTTCTGAGAAGAGCGACTAGATATATTCTGGAGCTTAAGGGAATGTCCTACACTGACAGGCTGAAGGAACTGAACCTTTTTAGTCTTGAACAGAGCGATTGCATGGGGATTTGATAAAAGTATTCAAAATCCTTAGTCACTGAAAGTCAACCTCACAGACTTCATCAGAATGAACAATGAATGATGATTCAAAAGGCCTCAAGAGGAAACTACTTGGAAGTGCGTTAAAAACAGGCACTTCTGTAACCAAACAGCTTTGAGGAGCATGGAACAAGCTACCAAGACATATGGTGAGGCCAATACTCTGGTTTCATTCAAGAAAGGGTTGGACCAATCTTTGATCCTTGGATCAATCAGCTACTAACTACCAAAGGGTTAGATGGGCCAAATGGCCTTCTCTCATTTGTATCTGTTTTTAAGTAAGCTATTGATGAATCATGCAAGCAATCTATTTAACTAAAGAACTCTGGTCATGGAGGTTTGAAGAATACTCAGATCTAAGTCCTAAATGATCTGAGAATTACTTAATTAAATCGCCTTAATTTAATTCAATTTAACTGATCAGACTGGAATCCCATATCTTTACAAACTGGTGATTTAATAGTGACCTACAAAACCTGCTGGATCAGGGTTCTCCAGGAACAGGGCCTAAGATTCTTGCTTTAACAGGAACAGGGTGTTAACATTTGATGTTAACAAATCCTACAGGGATCCGTTTTAGGTCCATTTTTCTTTTTGACCAATGATTTACTTTCTCAAACGCTGTACTGGTGTGAAGTGTGCTAAAGCAAGTAAAGGACTGACATAGTTAACCATCCATCTATTTTCTAAATGTTTCAGAGTTCTGTCCAAGCAAGAAGGCAGGATACTCCCTGGATGGGACACCAGTCCACTGGAGTGAAATATTATAGATGGCAACTAGCTAAATTTGGCAAAAACAGTGACAAAGGAATCACAAAATGACTTGAGTAAAAATCACAGATTCAAAAGACTGGCAAATGAAACTTAATGTTGGTGAGTGCAAAGAGTTCCATGCTGGAATAGGAGCATACACTAAGCATATTACATGGGTAATTCCAAGCTTCAGAAAGCTACGCATTAAAGTGATCTGAGTGTTTATGAAGGCTTTTTTTGCTCATCAAGACAATGCAGGGAAGTAAGCAAAATGGCAAACAAGAAACATGAATATATACTGTAGCAAACAGTAAGGAATCTGTTGGAACCTTTTCTCTACAATGCACTTCATTTAAAATACTGTGCTCAGTTTTGGTCAACATAAAGAGGACATTCTAACTTTAGGAAGAGTTGAAAAAATGACTGGAATAATTTCATGTACAGACAGTAGGAGATTTAACCTGAGTGTAACTCAAAGGGTTACAGATAGGGGCAGGTCAGGGACCTACTTCAGATTCAAATGTAAAATTTACAGGACAGGCAATTAATTCTGTCTTAATCACCTCAGACAGCCCCTCAGATCTCCTCTCTTCCATTTTGAAACCAAACTGTCAAAAGGTACAGATGGATTACTATTTTCCAGAACTACTAACCTACATTTACTAGACAAGGGTCACAACTGGAAAATAAAAAGGATGTAACACAGGAAACACTTTTAGAAAAAGGCTTGTGGTTGTATAGAACAGACTTTACAGACAGGTATTTTTTTTTAAAACCGAACTACTACATTCTTTGCAAAAGTTAAATACATTTAATTTAGAAGAGCTCAAAGATTTAGCAAGAAACCAGAATCACGTTTGATTAACAATTCAGTATAAGGCTACTTAATGCATATATACAGTACTGTAGTGCATTTTTCCCAGGTGGCAACACCAACTCAAGTGCCTGGCTCCACACAGAAATGGCTGCCAAAAATCTTAGATTCAAAACTACAAAATCAGTAACATGGAGCAAATAGCTATGTTTCCACTGCAACAATTCTTACAATACATTAATGCTTAAATACTTATAATTACTTAAGGTAGAACCCTCAATCTGC
This sequence comes from Atractosteus spatula, assembly GCF_055471065.1. NCBI lineage: Eukaryota > Metazoa > Chordata > Actinopteri > Semionotiformes > Lepisosteidae > Atractosteus > Atractosteus spatula. The sequence goes on from NC_142714.1 coordinate 24,055,136, forward strand.
AACAGCTGCAATAAAAATGCCCTTAAATGCTTTAACAAAAGTGTATTTGTGTGTTGCGCAATTCATCATACCAGACTACCCATGTTAAAGATTTTATTTTGTTGCTCAAAACAACTGCAAAATAAAAATAGTTAGTTTTCACTGACTGTAATTAATGAAAAACTCAGGCAACTAGAAAGGAAATCAATTTGCAAACTCCATTCTTTTTTTTATAATAAACCCACTCTGAATTATCCAAGAGGCTTGTTCAGTTATACGGTTCCAATAAAAAAATATTTCTCAGTCACTTATTTAAAACTGGAGCAAAATGTGTCTAGAAAGCAGTCAAAGCAAAAAACAGAGTTCAGGGAGAGGGCCTTTAACATCAGGGCAGTGCAAGAGTTAGGGCCAGTAAGTTTACGACACAAATTTAACTGTGAAATGCACAGAAAAAACAAACTTTCAGCATGTAGTTACAGTACCAGATGTCTCTCTGACTCAGAACTTCCACCAGTAATGAAATCTAATGCTAATCTCTTCAATGGCAAACAGGAGATGTGATGTAAAATCCCAGTTAAATACATTGTTCCAACAAAATAGCATGAGTTCCTCCTTTATAGCCCACCATCTGACCTTACATTAAAGAGACTGAGGCTGCACTTACTACCTCACATAAAGAGCAACTGTGGCAAGCTTATGGAAATTGCTCATAGGTCATCATAAATATTCACCATAAATATTTTAAAGAGAGGGTAGGTAGGCAAAAAGCAGCCCAGCCTCAGTAATACCTGTATACAAATCCTTCCATTAAATTTATCCATAAGCATTTTAACTGGCATAGACCTGAGGCCATGTAAATAGAAAGGGAATGTGTAGAAATTTTTGTTCCATGAAAAAACGAGCAGAGAAATTGATTCAGGCAGCTCTGTGGTCTAGACAAAGGCGGGCTCTAGGGAGATTTTCTTTCTCACCGACTAAAAGACTACCCCATAGGTTAATGTATGCAGCCGAGCGTCTCTCCCAAGGTATTTCCTGCAGGCTGTGCTGGTTTGCAGATGAGAGGAGGCCATCTACGCCATCTTCTTCATCTGCTTGGTGGCAGGTAAGTGGAGGGTGGAATGATGATGCAGTGGTTAGCATTGATGCCTCACAGTGTTGGGGCTCTGGGTACAATTCCTGGGGTGCTATCTGTGTGGAGTTTGTATGGGTTTCTTCTTGGTGCTCCAGTTTCCTCCCACAGTCCAAACACATACTGATAGGTAAAGACTGTAAAACAACTGACCCTGGTGTGACTGCATGTTTGTGACTGGTGCCCCATCCAGGGCCTGTTGCTTGCGAGGTCAGGCTCCGGTGTGCCTAGTGTCCCTCTATTCGACAGAGTAGTCAGAAAATGGACGGATGGATAGTTAAGTGGATCCCAGAATACTGTGTATGCTAACCAGGAAATGTATAGTGGGGACTAGAGCTCAGTTTATATTGTCTGGAACAGGAAAAATGATTTCTACAGCAGTTCATTAAGAGGAAACTGAAACAGGAAGTATAAGAAAGGTGCTTCTATTAGCATTGTTCGTTGATTCCAAATGTTTACCATGTTGGGATAAACACAGAAAAGGTGTTTTGGAAATAAAGACTACAGCGCATAAAAAGGTCCCTTCCCACTGCATTTGTATGAAACACAGATTCATTCAGCTCTGAAAAAGACTATGTTTAGACAGAGTTTTATAGTTGAGGCCATTCAACAATACACACCAATTGCATAGCATTGTGACCCATTTCAGGTTTTAAAAGCTGTTAGCTACCGCTGAGTCTGTACAAATGAAACGGGAAACAAAATACCAATCAAATTACATCAAACAGCAGTGCCTTGTCTGTTCATCTGTTCTTAAAAGTCATAAATACACACATGCATCTACTTGAACTGCTTCTCTAAAACAGTGCACTGCATCACTCACCTGCTAATTTCAACAACCTGTACTACAAATGCTTCTTATTCTGATAACTTGCCCCCCTTTCCCTCAGTGATAATTTGATCACATTACTTACACTTCTGCACACAGTACGATCTGTCACAATATTCTGCATGACTTCCATTTAACAGTAAAGTAAAACTAATGGGAACAGTTTAGCATATCTTAACTGTTCCATCAGTGCCAGCTGTTGTCTCTGTTGTGAATATATACAGTATCTGCCTGCAGAACTTTATATCAGAAACATGGGTGGCTTGCCAGTCAAAAGTAGCTCAAGATCTGTCATGTCAGCAGATCAGTGCCATGGTGGAACTAATTTGTAGAGCACCTGAGTCCAAAGTATTTGCTTATTTATACAGTCACTCATCAAGATGTGCCCTAGAGTATTAAATATGGCAAAAGTTAAGAAGAATAGAGATCCCAGAACAGACAGAGCACTAGTATCTTTATTATTTTGCCTTTAGGTAACCTTAAGTCCTTTAAGAAATAATGCCAGCCCCTTATTTACAACATTTTATTTCCAAGTGGGTCCTTACATTCCACTAGTACATATCGCCAGTAAATTGTGCAATGCAAAGCATTTCATAGTCATTTACTACTTGCCTTCAGTGAGGTGAGATAGACCTGGAGCAAGAGTTACTTTGGCTTTACATCTCTAATTTGCTAATGGCAGGGCTATAAATCTATCAGGTCTCAGTGAAATAAAGGAAATGGCATGACGCTCATTGCATAATATTGTTAAAAGCAGATCCTCCTCAACTTGCTCCTTTGGGGAATTTTAAGTTGTGTTTCGAAATCAGTCTTTAGAATTCTTAAAAAAACATATGCCTCCTGGGTATCTTATAAATGTAAAAGCATATTAATACAACTTGGTTGTTATTTACTATTTTGTGAGCTTTCATGTGCACCCATTTACGGTATTGTTGCAGTGCATTCTACTAGAATAATTAAGTTGAAGTTCCTTGTTCAAGAGTACAACAGAAGTTGTACTTACCGTTTGGACTTAGTTTGCTTACTGGGCAGCTTTACAGATCTCAATGGACTTAAGCTTATTCTTAAGGAATTCCAGTGAATGAGTGAAACATACACAACTCTTCATGCACACAAGCACCTCATATTTTCCAACTGTCCATTTACAGTATATTGCTGAACTTATATCAGATTTGGATGTGCTTATTAAAACCCAAAGTCTCATGAGAATTCTGAAGATATCAACCAAACCCCACAAGCTACCAGGCTAGTTGAGGCCTTGAGTTTTTCAGCTTTCATTTTACAGAATGTCTATGCATTAAAATCAGAAATAATTTGAAGACCGTAATAAGAAGCCACAACATGATCCTTTTTCATTCTATAAGATTTTAGCTACAGAGGTCTGCCCATTCCTAATAAAATTCAAAATAAAATTAGCAATTGCAAATACTGGAGTAAAAAATTATAGATTGAGGTTCTCACAATTCTCACTTGCCTGTTAAATGGGTATTTTTCGTTCCTCAAAAAGACACATTTTTGATAGAAGGAATGTTGTAGCAAACTACCACACAAATGTAGTTCCTCTTTGAGAATCAATTTCACTCTAAACTGCTATCCTTCACTGTCTTCTTTCCATACACCAGGATCATTATTTGTACTGTTTCGATAATCTCTTGATTGTTCTTAAAAGCCCTGGAAATATTGCTAGCACACATCCGCAACTACAAACTTCATTTCTTATCACTGAAAACAAATTCCCACAAACTGCTTTTCAACATTCAAATACTTCAAAAAAAGACTAAGATGCCCCATTAAGACAAGGTGGTTAGGGCATCATTCACTAGTGAACTGAACCCATTTATTAGATGAATCTCAAGACCTTCTCTCCTTTCGCATCCATTAGAATACAAAAACTGAAACAGATTATTGCCTCAAAGGTACTGTAATTTTAGTTTTGGGGTGACTGTAATATTGTTATTTCTATAAAATACACAAAAAATAGCGAACTTCACTTACACTGTGCCCCAATGGTGGCAGAAAACTCACTGAGCCTTAATGAACCCCCCCCCCTTAGGTGCGTCTGAGCAACGACCCAGAAAGCCTACAATAATACACTGAGGACAAGTACAACCTCTAAAAGGAAAGGCAAGAATTCTGTAGCCTCTGGACGGCGAGCAAGTGTTAGCTGAAGCTGTCGTTTCATTACGTCTCGGAAATCAATAGCTTTGCAGCTGGTCTGTTCAAGAAAAATCCAATTCTAAACCAAAGAGTTACGGATTTGGATACGCGGCAGGTGCGAAGCAAGGCGGGGTTAGGGAGCAGAACAAGGGCAGCAGCTTCACGGCCTAAAGAGCAAAACGAGAACAAAAAAAAAGGCTGAGGGGGGTGGGGGAGACCGAGCCCACATGGGGTGGCTGGTGAAGACAGCGTCAAGAACGCACAAGCCGTGTCTTTCCGTACCTCGAGGACAGGGGGATCAGCTGTGAAAGCGGTAAGCAATTGGGCAGCGAGTCTTACCAATTCGACGTATTACTATTAGCATGTCGACATGAAACTGGGTGCTGTCAACTCACAGCTTGCACGAATGGGACTTGCCCTGCACAGCTGAATGCTTTTACCCAATACTTAGAAAAACAAAGGCGCAGAAAAAGCAACCCACCATCCGCGTTTTACACGTACTGAAATTACGAGATATGATATAACACGTCATTTTTGTAATAATAATCACAAATACTTTGCAAAGGTACGTACAGTGTAAAGGGTGTGCGGGGCAGTTCGAATAGTCCTCCGCATCCTTGCCCTGTAGGTTTCTCGAAATGCAGTGTCCGCTCCTCACGTAGTTGCTGGGAAAAATGCCCACCCGGTCCTCTATCATCCCTGTCCACCAGCCCTCATCCCCCGAAACTAACGAGTCCTTCGACAGCACCTCGACCACGTCCCCCTTCCGTAAACTGAGCTCATCTTCGGCGTTAGCATCGTAGTCAAAGACGGCCGTCCAGTAGCCAGAGACAGCGGGGACCGAGGCTGGGGCGGCGGCAGTGCCATCCTGGGGGCTCTGCGGCCAGGCAACAGCTTCTGCCTCCGCCGCGATCTCGGTGTTGGATGGCTGGGCAGGAGACCCGATGACACTTGAGTTATTATTAAAAGGGGATTTGAAGGCATCCATTGAACCGATCCATAGGGGCAGCCTGGATTATCCTGGCGGCTCATACACCTGGCTTGGGACACAAGGGTCAGTACCCTTAACAAAGCCGCTGAAGCAGAGAGCTTGCAGAAGTCCGTAGCACTGTTTCCAAAAAACGTGTCATTTAATCACGATTTCAGGTCCCGGTCCTCCCCGGGACGTACAGAATAAAGAACGCAAGTCTCTGTATCGGAATTGCAGCTTTGCTATTGCCCAGTTCTGCTTGCATCCATCGTTGAAAGCCATCAGCAAATGACCCGCCCAGTTTTTGTCACCATTGGCTATCTTTTTCAGCAAATCGCTCGACTCAGGTTTTCATTGGCGAATTTTTGCTTCAATCACAAGCACGCCCTACCTTGTTCCCAGGCTCAGGCCTGCCCCCTCCTTGTTGATCCACCACGCCTGGCCGCTGATTGGGCATCACCAGCTGTCAATCACAAACATAGCGTGCACCTGAGCCAAGCAACGGTGTTTCATCGCGGCGAGATTTGACATGACAAAATATTTGAAGGTTAGCGACATATGACAGGGTGTTTTTTATTCTCCTTACCTCTAGCACACCACTTGCCATGCAACCAATCTTTAGAATGACAAATAAAAGTGTCACTTTTTTCTATGTACATCCAAGACCTTCTTTCTTATTCGCTTGTCTCATCATATTTAATATTATTTTATGTGTAATACACATTTACAAATTTTGACTTAACTTCCACAGTGTTTTTTTAATAAAAGAATTAAATGTTTCTCAGCTATGCCTTTTTTGTCTTACACTTTATGTTTATTGTGTACTGATTAATCTTTGTAAGTGATAGCTAAGATTTCTAGTGAATTAAGAGCTGTAAAAGAAAAGGTCTCGTAGAGAGACTTTAACAGAATTGTACAATTAAGAATTCACATACCAATCAATTTAGAGAAAAGCAATCAAATAAATTTCCCAAGTGAAATGAATGTCCTACATCGAAAGGCTAAAACCAAATATTGTAGTTATCCGCTCAGCCTCTGGAGTGGTCTGCTCCTGTGATATTTCCTCTTTTTGCTCTGGCTCACCTTTTCACACTTTTTCTTCCTCTAACATAGCTGAGCTGTAAGACCCCTACTATTTCTCTATTCGCCTGGGATTTTCTGAAGAACACCTCATGTCTCTCTGTTCTCCTCCCTTGCCTTTACTTCCTCCATGAGTAGCACGCCTACTAATGGAAACAAACCTTCTCCATGAATGAGGAAAACAAAACCTTGATTTCAAAAAAGTGCCCCAAGCATGTTGGTTGTCACAATATTTTAAACCATATCTGGTAGGTTAATTGGCTCCTGAGATCAAGTGTGTGCATGTTTGTGGCTGTGTGTACCCTGCAATGGACTGGCAATCCATCCAGGGTGAATCTTGCCTTGTGCCTCTCCCACTGCAACTCTGAATTGGATGGATGGATGGATGAATGGAGTTTTTCTTCATCAGAGAAGACATCTATACAGTGGCTTGATTGAGGTATTCAAAATCCTCAAAGGCATGGACAAAGTCAAGGGCTTCTTCAGAATCAACAGTCCAACCCAAACTACAGTAGATAACACAAGTGAAAACTTCTTGGTAGGGCATTTAAAACTGAAAACAGGAGGCACTGTGAGAGTACGGAACAAATTATCCAGCCATGTTGTTGAAGCTGATACTCTGGCTTCTTTCAAGAAACAGCCGGATGAGATCATACTAAATACTAAATATGATAAATAGGTAAAATGACCTCCACTCTTTTTCAACATTTCGTATATCTTTTTGTTACTAGAGCAGTCTCTGGACTCAATACCCAGAGTGCCCTTCTTCATTCATTGGGTGTATCTTGCAGGGTGTCAAATGACCAATGACCTTGGAGGTAGGTGCTTAGGAGAAGCATGTCTGCATACCTCAGTCTCTCTTGGGTAGATGTGGATGTCACTACTAGAGAGCCCAGGTTTTAAACAACTGGGGAATACAAATGGGATTTATCTATCATGAATAAAAAAACAGTCAATCTATATCTTTTAAAGCTAGAACTGTGAAAATCCCACAGTAAAATTTATAGTCTTTCCCAAGCACACATATGACATTTCTCTCAATCAACGAACAACTCAAAGTAAATGCTAATGAAAACTTCTGCAAGTAATACTATAAAACACAGCAAGTCCAATGCTGAAAAGAAATAGGTGCTTAAAACCCACCTGCTTCAGATACATTGCTTCAGGGATCTGACCAATTTCTAAACACAAGAAACAACTCCATATTGATCAAGCAGGTGATTTGCTAAAATAAGTAATTTAGAGGCTTGTTTAGAATTAAAATATAAATACTCTATAAATGGATTATCCATCTATTTTCTAACTGCTTTATCCAATTCAGGATCAGAGAGCCAGAGCCTATCCCAGCAAGCAACAGGAGCAAGGGAGTATACAATTCGGAGGGGACACAGAGATACACACGTACACATCAGGGCCAATTTTCCCAGAAGCCAATTAATCTACCAGTATTTTTTTGAGTGTGGAAGTAAACTGGAGCACCAAGAGGAAACCCAGGAGACCAAACTCCATGCAGAAAGCATCCTTAGATCTGGAATTGAGCCCCAGAGCCTCGGCATTGCAAGACAGCAATTTCACCAACTGTGTCACCATGCTACCCAGTTCAAGGATCAGGGTTTTCTTAATTTACCAGTTTACTTGCTTTATTCCCCAGAAGTTTGCAGGTGTTGCCAGTCTTTAAAAACCAGTGACGTCTTTGAAAACAAGTGACTTCTGAGCCTAACTGGTCTAGGGCTCTTCAGAATCGAGGCTAGACAGCTCTGTCTTGTTTCCTGTGGGCATTTAAGTATCTACAGTAAGCGTATTCAATATAAACCTCTATGTATTTATCAACTACACTCAAGCATTTTCTGGAAAACATGCTGGATATTTCATAACAGCTCTTTGCAGTAGTTTTCCTTCTTGGTTTTCCTCAAAAGTATGAATTTGCCACTTGGTAAATAAATCGCCTTAAGAAGTTACCACTCAAGTAAATATAAAAAGGTTCAACAAATCGTCAAGCCTTTTTTCCAGTTCTGAGAATCCTAGGGCTGTCATAACAGATTCTCGATCATTGTTAGTAAGTGGTACAGTGTAAAGCGCTCTCCAGGGATTGCTGCGGATCCCATAATTTAATCTCTGTAAACGGGGCAGAAGTACTGTGTCTACAAATTATTATCAATGTACACATGACTGGCTCAACTGTGATTAGTGTCACAGACAAACCTAGTAAACTCTACACATCTTAAATATCAGATCAGACATTGCAGTTTTAATTCAGACCAATCATTTTTACTGTATCTGTTCCCTATTCTGCAGGTTATTCAACAACTGTGGATGTTCCAGTTCTCTCCCTGGATGAATTTTGCTTGAACTAGCTCAATGTGACCATTATGGCAGTTGAAGAGCTGGTTGTATAATGTACTACAATGAAGCAGATGGAGAGAGTCTCAGGGCAAGTAGCCGTGCTAGAGTATACAGAGGGGATATCCTTTATTCAAAACAGGGACATTGGCTCCACCTAGCACCACTCCATATTCAGATGTTGCAGGATAGCTACTGTAGCAAGATGATTCTCTCCCTCTAGCAAGCAAGCAAGCAAAACTTGTCTCTTAAATGTTCTTTTTAAGGTGCCTTTTCATGGCTTATGGTGCTGACTTTTGTGACAAAAGCAATTATAAGGATGGCTGACTTACTAGGAAATAGAAAGTGATGTGTTCTTTATTCTTATTGGATGTCTCACCCATTTATACTACTACTGTAGACCCAGTATTGATTAAAAGAGAAGTAAACCTTTCCTGAAGCTATTTTAAGACAGCAGTAAAATAATAATTTTCACCACCCACTCCTTACTAGCGAGTTTGTAGACTGACTCTCCTTCTAAGAGTCACTTTTCTGGTGGTACATTAGATTTAAGACACTTGTGTTTTAGTGGGGTGGAGTGGTGGCACTGTGGCAAAGGATCTGCGCCTGTGGCTAGAAGGTTGTTGGTTCAAATCCTGCAAGGTCCTTAACCCCAACTGCTCCAGGGGTGCTATATAAATGGCTAACCCTGTGCTCTGACCCCAAGCTTCTCTCTCCCTGTCTGTGTGTCCTCATGGAGAGCAAGCTGGGGTATGTTAAAATACACATTCCTAATGTAAGAAATTGTATATGGCTAATAAAGCAATTTTAAAATTTCTCTTATCTTATTGAATTTCCCATGCAAGTAATGTCTTCCTTATTTCCCAATGCAGGGATTCCTAGAGAACAGCTCTCAGAAACCAGGATAATCTCTGGCTTGATGAGTCTTGCTGGTGTTGACTTCAGCCTTTTACTACTCTGGTGAAAATATCAGATTTAGCCTAAGGAAGCCTACATGTTCCTTGGGGCCTTAACAATTTCATTTTTCCCCCCCTACTAAATATTTCCCCGCATGAAGCAAATCATAAGGTAGTATATTGAAAAACATACAGTGCCATTCAAAAATATTATTGCAGAAAAGTCAAAACTGTTATTTTTACTTTAAGGATAAGCAATGTGAATTTGTGATCATGAGATAAATATGAATGATAAACACAATATATTATACACTTTATTTCTGGGTACATAATACATATTTTTGATCATATTAGAAAAACATACTTTGTGTCAAATCATACAGTGATTTAAAATGACCATAAGTATGGGGACACATTGACTAAATAAAAATGTAAGTTTTAGAATGTAAAAGTCAGTATTTGGTTGCATGTTGCCTTGAGGCAATAACTGCATGAAGTCTGCGAGGCACTGAGCTCCCCAACCTCTCTGTATGATAATTTTCCAAGCATCTGCTGCAGCCACTGTGGGTTCTTGCTTATTCATGCAATGTTCTGACTTCAGTTTTCAGCATGTAAAGTACCCACACGCTGAGGTTCAGGTCTGGAGATTGACTTGGCCAGGGTAGGACCTCCATGATTTCACTGGCCGTATGTTCTGGGTCATTCTCATGCAGTCTGGTGAATCACAGCCCAATAAATATTGAGCCTTTTCTTCTACCTGAGCAGACAAGATGTTTGTAAACTTGAGAATTAATAATTCTGCTGCTGCCATCATGAGTTACATCATTAATAAAGACCAGTGAGCCAGTTCCAGAAGCAGTCATACAAAACTAAAATGCATGTTGTACTTATCATTCATGACAAATTTCTTAAATACTGTAAAGCAAAGATAACTGATTTTACTTTCTTGTCCAAATACTTTTGGACGGCCTTGTGTGTGGGTGAGACTAATCGTCAGACTAAGAGTAATAAAATTTGGAATGTTACCAAAAAATTGAATTGTAATTTCGACTGCGATTACGATTTTTACTGTCAAGAAAAATAGAATGGCTCTTTATTTCGGTTTTCTACAGGAGTACTCAATAAATGTGGGTTTTCCCACAACTTACAGTACATGTATAGTTGTTACATGAAATAACCAATTATTTTTTAGATTTATGTGGGTAAAGCTGCCACAGTATCTTATATCTTGTATATTTTGAGGAAATGTTCCTCTGCTTTTAGGTCAATCAGTCACCTTAATCAGCTCATGATTTTTCCAAGCCATCATTGTCTTTATTTTGGCTTCCAAAAGAAAAAAAATCCAAATAAATAGACATGAAATGAAATTAAGATTTATATCATGCACAATTCCATGAAATAAAAATAAAATCTTCCAGTTTGAACAGTAAAAAACAATAGACAAAGTATAAACAATCCAACCTTTTAAATCACATAAGTGGGAAGAAGGATATTGTATGTGTCTGTCATCAGCTAGTGACTAGGCTGAGCTAGAGCACCAGTTATTTAGCATTTGTAGAACAATGTGATGTGATAACCATCATTTTCTTTCCTTTCTTGCTTTAAAGCATCAGAAAAATTGCAATTGCTCCATCATTTCCTACTTAAATGATTCTGACATTTGCCATGTAGTGTCCACTTTCTCTTATTGGATAATGGACAAGGGTTTGTCGAGTGTGTTCGAGTGTTAATTAGATGATGACTCTGTAGTAGAATAAGCCACTTATCAGGAAACTGCTGTCCTGGTGGGTCTGAGACCCCTGTGGCTCTCCCCTCGGATTGTAATTTTGATTTTTTTTAAATAAGGAGTTTAATCAACTGTTTTTAGATTGAGAATTTAAAAATGCCTGTGAATCCTATAGGAATCTGGGCCTCCAAGGAACAGAGTTGCCCATATCATCTCTAACCACTATCAAGGGAAATGTTTCGATGAGGCTTTGAGCGCAGTGCAACATTATTTTTTCAAGATCAAATGCACCTTTATGTTATAATCAATTATTTCATCCGAAAATGAACAACAGAGTCTTGCAAAATGAAAAGCTGTATAGTGTGTAAGTGTGGACTACAAGAAAATGATCAAATGTAGTGAGACAGCCTATTTACTTGACTGCTTATTATGACTTTTGGTGAAAGATGAGCGATGAGTTTGTTGAGCGACTTCATATATTACAGAAATTGAGAGTCATATGCAGTTCCTGGAAAACCAAAATATTTCTCATGACATTTAAACCTTCACTTTCTTTACTGGTCTGATTATTCACACCTGGGAACATTTGTTTTAGTACAACAGTTCCTCTTATGCTCAAAATTAAATGGACAAGAGTACAGGTGGAAGTGCGTAAACATAGGTGGTTGACTAGAGAGAAACCGCTTTCAGTTTTACATAGTTGTAACCATTTAAACTTGGGCAGTGTTCTAATATCGAGTTTCAAATTAACCCTGCCTGCAAAGCTGGTTTTTAGAACTGTGCATAAATGTCCAGCAGGGCTGAGAGAAGAATTACAAAGACAGGATTGTGTATTAAAATGGAGAAGGAAGAGACAAGAGTGTAATGCATGACTGAAATCCCCATCGAGGTGGATAATCGGGCTGCGTGGATACATGAAGACAGTATAAGCCAGGACTACTGCACTACTGCAAAGGTTTCTTGAATGAAGGGTTATCCGTCTTTCACATCATCATTTTCAAAAGCTGAGGCCTTATTTTCAGTTTGATTTCAGTTCTTTCTAGAACAGAAAGAGATTTGTGATTGGTATGGCTCGTGTGCTAGTGAGTTTCTGGAGTACCTCATGCAGATGTGTGAGCTCAACAATCAACAACTGGACTCGGACAGAAGGAAAAACAGAGACTCACTGTGGAACCTGTTCTGTTCATCATCAGTCGTTCGCATATTAACAACTGTTCAGTCAGAGGTGAAGGAGAAAATTCTTCATTAGCAAGTTGATGACTAGACTGCGTAAGGTTCTGTGTTCTAAGGGTGTTGGAAATAATGCTGTGTAACTAGGATATTTTTTAAATAAAAAATCGAGTGGAGAAAAAGTCTAAACCAGTAAGCAGATCAGTAGATGCAACAGTTAGCAACCTGTGATTAAGGGCTCAGGTGGAACAATATTCAGCAGACACAGGGGTCCCCATGGACCGATATTGCAACCCCCTGATTGAGAATCTAGAAATGAAACATTCTGTGTCAACAGGAGGGCAGACGCAGTAGCCACCAACACTCACTATTAATACAGGAGCCCACAGCCAGCCCTGTAGTTATCAGCATTCAGCTCAGGAGTGTCGAGTTAAGCTCCTCCTTGACTGCTTACCACCCGGTCAGTCTTTTTTTTCCAATTTAAAGGAAATATAACAAAGCTAAGACTTTGGCAGAATGTGTCATCAATGTTTGTTGCAGACCAATCTGCATTGATTGCTTTGTAACAGACATACTGTACATACTATATGCAACACCAGACTGTGAATGGATGATGCCATGCTATCCAAAAGGTAGCATCAGTAATGCCAAGTGCAGCCTCACCGAAAAGTGCTGCTTAATCCATTTTTCAAACCTCTGCAAGTCAAATCACTTTTATCTGACCCCTATTGGCAAAAAAAACATTACAAGGTACAGTATCTCCAGTTTTTGAATGTACTATGCAATTGCAGCTTTGTGGTTTTAAAATTAATGCCATATAAAATAAACATACTCCATTCATGGTGTAATAGCTATGTTTTTTCAGGCCAGGATTGAAGTGTTCACTTTCTTTAGCTAATTAAATGATCAGCCCCATGATGTACAATGTGAATTTGGCTGGAATTAAAACCATTAGTTCCCTATAGGTGTTCGAGAACTAATTTTGTGCTGCCGGCACACAGTGCAACACAGCTTGATGTCCCAGCTGCCACCTCTGGGCTGCAGATGCAGTGTCACAGCTGCCGTAGAAATGGGTAGAGGCTTTTATTCAGTGACTTTCCAAACAACAAGCGTGAATTAAAAAAAAAAACATTGCAAAAAGCCTCCGGGGTGAAAGGTTTTCTGGTTACTCTGGACAGTCTCCGATGATCCTACAGGAGTCCTGATTAAAAACATCTGCTCTAAAACAAACTGCTTCCTTCACTGGAAAATGCTTTTCTATGAAAATAACATCGTGTTTATCTTTATCAGGACAGGCTTTGTGACAGATTTCTTAACTCTCTATTTTGTGCTGCATTTCTGGTTCTAATTGTAAATTTGGAAACATACCATTAGTGGAAGTGAGTATACTCTACCAAAACATAGCCTTTTCTAGTCCAGTCCCTAGTTCCTAGTTCAGAGTGGTTTGAAAAGCCTGTTCTATATGCTTGGTTTTGGTTAACCTTTCCCATGTTGCAAAGATTACAATTATCTGGTTTAGCCACCAGGCAGCTGAGTGGCATAGTGGTTGGCATTACTGTCACACAGTGCTGGGGTCCTGGGTTCAATTCCTGGGGTGCTTTCTGTGTGGAGTTTGTATGTTCTCCCTGTGTTCATGTGGGCTTCCTCCAAGAGTTCAAGTTTCCTCCCACAGTCCAAAGACATACTGGTAAGTTAATTGGCTTTAGGAACAATTAGTCCTAGGGGTGTGCATGCTTGTATCTGGGTGAATGCCCTGCAATGGACTGGTGTACCCTGCCTTGTGCTTGTTGCTTGCTGGGACAGGCTCTGGCTCCCCTGTGACCCTGAATGGAAAGAATCAGTTAGAAAATGGATGGATGGCTTAACTGCCTAACTACTTTGTTGCATGCCTGCCTACAACCCAATGATGAGAGGCATTTAGGTTATCAAAATATTTTCTTGGAAAAACACAGGAATATATAATTTGCTGTTAATGGACAGGTTGTGCATTTTTTCCCATGTATGTATCCTTTATATTGATGTTTTGCAACCTTTCATCTGTAACCACTTCCCAACAGCCACACTTCTGAAACTGTTCACTTTAATACTTCTTTGACAACATATAAAGTACAGTATGTGCTGTGTACTTTTCCCCAAAACATTATGTGTGTTGCTGTTGTTGCTAATTTGCCTGTTCTTAAAAACAAGATGACAGGTTAAAAAGAAGCAAGCCTGGTTACAGCCCAACAGACCATGGTGAAAAAACAGCTCACACATTGAGCTTGGAGATAGAAGATCAAGATTTTCATGGAATTAGGGATAGATCCCTGTGTCTGTTTCATAAAACATTTCACACATTTGCAAAATAAAACACATTCTGTTCCCATGGGGTCTCAACTGATTAATGTTAGTAGCACGTTTGAGTTTGACTCCTTCAAAACCCACTTAAAGATGGTATGTTGCATCAGAACAGCTGTTTACAGTACCTTTTGCAATTCATGTGAGTGAAAGTTGTCCTCCACAAAAGATGAGTCAATAAAGACAAACACTAACCTTCTGCTCAGTGTTACAAGGTACCTTTTACTCCAATAAACTTTTTTTTTACATCTGATCTGTTTTATGACCAATCTGTGAGTGAAAGTAAATGGACGAATTCTCTGAATACCCTTGCTGAACATTGCGTGAGTAAAGAAATGGCTGGATCATATATACATTTTTCATATTCAAACTGTTTTTCAGCCTTTTCCACAAGGCCTTCTTTTTGTTACTCATTGCCTGTGTATACTTGCTGGCAGCTTAAGGAAAACATTCCTGGTGTTCAAGCCAACCTCCCAGCAAAACTCAATTGGAAGTATATCCTGCAGGGAATTCTGGGAAGGGTCTGTGTTCACTTGGATGAAAAATGAGTGAAAGGTATAAAACAAATTAAATGCACTAGGTAAAACTGACAAGGCATAGTGGACTGTGGGTGTTTAAGTGGAAAAAGAATAGTCTAAAAATAAATTCAAAATCTGCACCCAAAAGGGACATACTGTAGTGAGCTCCATTGTCATTGGTGCGTTATGCCAAGGGCTATCAACAAAATTCATAGCGTTGTGGTAGCAGCGTGCAAAGTTGAATCATTTCTTTACTTACACAGCAGTGTCACCCAGTACTCAAGAGTTTTGTAACCCCCTCCCACATCAAACACATTTTCTTTTACTAACAAAATAGAACATCAGCTCAGTATTAGATTTTTTTCATTTCTTTCTTTCATTTTTTTTTGTTTATAGACGATGAACAAAATAGAAACATTACCAGCACTCTACAGTTTAAATAGTACCACTTAAAGTGAAAGCTGCGCGTACAGAAACAGGTGGGAAACTCTAAGGACACCGAGGCTGTTGAAGTGAGCACACTTGAGTGAGATACTGTGAGGGCATAGCAGGTCTCAGTACAACTTCCATTGGCTCTCACAGTAGAAACATTTGCTCGATCCATATCTGTTAGTATGTCAAAGTAAAAGAAACAGTCAAGGAAAAATAAATGATATATATATATGTCAACCATAACAGATACTTCTTTTTTAGCCTTTTCAGTATAAAGAAAATAATACTTTAAATGTGCCCTTTTTGTATTTCATAAGATACATCATTTTCTTCTTTTTCTTTCCTGTCAGGAAGGGAATGAGAGATGGTATTTTGTTTTAAAATAACCCTCTTTGGTTGGGTCGTATATATACAGTATATGTATATACTGTCCTGCCAGTGGTGTCGAGTGACCACTGAAAAGGCATTCAGGACTTGCTATGTTACTGTACCTCTTGAACACTTTATTAAAACCAACAGATATCACTTAAAAAGAGGCAAGACTTTACAAATTGTCCTGCATTATAATGTTCTTGTTGGTGTCAGTAACAGACTAGCCACAGATATGAAGTTAATTTTTAAATAAAACTGAAGTATAGACCTCCTCTATAATTGTAAGTAGGCAAAATGCTAATATTTCACTTGCTTGATATGTGTGGTGTTGTAAAGCAAGTGCATTGCGTGTAATACACAATGTTTGAATCCTCTCTGTATTAAAACACAAGCAGCACTTTTTCCTGTTCCTTATAATTGGGTGTCGATTCATACCGTAATTACATCCACCTGTTGGCTTTATGCCTCCATTGCACTGTAATATAAATACATACGTGCAGTTCTCACAATAACAGTGCATATAAATTGGTACAGCAACATAGGAAATCAGCATTTAAATTAATAAAAACGTGAAAATTCACCAGGCCCTGCAGCAGTACTGAAAACATCACACAGATTGAAGCAAAAGCAGACGCAGAATCTCCCTTAGAAATCAGCTTATCATTGTTAAGTTGGTGTTGCTTCCTTCCAGTGACATCTGTCAGTTTTAGCAAAGGTTCGGGGACTGACATGTGACAATCCCTCAAAGCATGTCTAGTCAAAGGCCACAGAACAGAATGTCACTGTGTCCTACCTCTGCAAACCACCAAGTCTGGGACAGTCAGTAATGCTGCTCATAACCAGGAGTGGTGTTTTAAAGAAAGCAGTACAAAGAGAGCCAACTGTACACAGAAACTTGCTGAAGTAATCCTGGTGATATGTAAAAGTGGTGTTACAGAGAGGGCAGTATATAATAAAGATGGACAATGTATAAACGTCTTCTTTAAGGAGCCCCTTTATCATTCCCTAGCCCCATTTGTCCATTAATGGCAGCTTAAGACCATTTCAAAGCTTGTTAAGAGAAAAACATTGAGGCCCCACCTCCCGCCACAAACACAAATGAAAGCCACACCCCCATGCCCTTCCCTTCCCCAGAGTGACTCATTTCAGCATTGGCCGGAAACGTATTTACAGTACCACTTATCAGGGAAAGAAAAAGAACAAGATTGGGGGACCAGGGACAGAACAGAAGGACAAGGAGGAACACAGAAGCTGGTTTTCTGGTAGAGAATCACTATGGGTCCTCAGATTTTCCAGTGAGATTGACTGTGGCTTCTCCCCTTGAAAGCTCTCAGGGGGTTTCCCACCACACACCCTGCATCCAAGTTGACTGAGCCTTATTTCCAGTCCATGCACTGATGACTCTATACATCACAAAGCAATCCACAGGCTCTCTTCTGAACGCTCATCTGTGAAGTGAACATCACCTAAGGCCTACTGTACACGGTACTAGCTGAAGTACATTTAAAACCAAGTACAGGACACACTTCTTTACCTAAAGGGTTGTGGGATTATGTAACAAGCTACCCAGCCATCTTTGTGAAGCTAATAGCCTTGCGTCTTTCAAGAAACAGCTGAAGGAGAACACTGGATCAGTTAGCTACTAACTACGAAGCAGGTTAGATGGACCGAAGGGCCTCCTATCATTTGCAACCAATCTTAATTAATGATGTTCTTATTTACTGAGTGAAAAGTATTGTAGTCTTCATCATTTTTTCCCCTTGCTCAGCTTAGACACAAAATAACTTGGTTAACCAGATAGGCAGACATTATGACTTGGTGTGCCATTCTCTAATTTGAGTTAGCCAGATCTTTCTTGTAATTCTCTGTTAATGAGATGTGAAATTTTATATTATTACAGCTATACAAATGTGTCACATTCCAATGGCCTCATAGAAGCGCATCTGGTAACGCAGCAAGAATTGATGATTTTGAAGCCTTTGTTCATCTTCATCATTAACATATGCTCTACAATATTCCAGTGGTGCTTTTCACTTTAGTAAAAGTAAAAAAAAAATAAAGTAAAAATTTTTTAGTAAATGTTTTGGTTTTTAATGAAAGAACAGGAATCACCCCAATTTGGCAAAAGACCTGGTCTTTTGGCATGGTGGAATTATACGCTGTCTAGGGACGTGCTCACAGCCTGCAAGCAACTGTTCATGAAACACAAATAGATTTTTTGAAGAATTAAATCTGAAGACATGATCAAGTCAGGAATATGCCATAATAAACAGACACCTACATGCACATGGAATGGCACAGATGATGGCTTTTCACGACTTAAGCACTGTATATACTGTAGCACTTTTCATTCTAAAAGGATTCTAAAGTGCTTTGAATATAGAAAGCAATCAATTATATCCAACACTAAAATGCAGCACCCAACTGGGTGATGTGTGGCAGCCATTCAGCGCCAATACACAGATCAAATAGAAAAGTAAGAAATTGCTTCAAGAATGAAATCAAAGGGGAAATTAAGGGAGGTCAGATGGTGCAAGCCCAAAATGGAATTCAGGCAGTACATTGGAGTTAACACCCCTACTGTACATTTATGAACTGTGCCATGAGATTTAATTATGAAAGAGCACAGTGTCCCCTGTCACCATACTGAGGCATTGGTTTGGCAATTCTGGACCAGAACACTGGCACTTTTTCTACATTATAATCCTTGTTAGCAAAAATAGCCTTTAGTAGAGAGCAGTGGTTCTCAGTCCTGGTCCTGAAGAGCCCCTGAATCTGTAGGGTTTTATTCTCAATGGGAACTGATCTACTTGCTGGTAATGACTTTTTCTGCACTCAGTCTTTGGCTTCAAAAATATCATAGTAAGAGTGCATTATTCCCAACAACATCAGTACACAGAACTTGATGCAGACTCTCCCTAACTTGCTAATTCAGAAATTACTCCCTTGTTTCTAAATAAACAGGCAATCAATAGATGATGAGTAGACACAGGCAGGAATGACACTGTATCACACATATTGTTTTTTCTTCTTCGAACCGTATGTCCATTTGTTTATGGTTATTGCATTGCTTTCAGTTAGCACACCTGGACGATGGCAGTCATGAACTCAATAATCAACATACAGTAGGGTTCATTCCAAATCACAATCAATCAAAGAGCTGAAAGCACAATTTAAAAATGGCCTCAGATAGAAAACAGTAGTAAATTAGCCAGTGATTAAGAAGTCAGCTGTGTGAACAACAGCACACACGCAGACTACCCAGAACCAGAACTGAGTTTCACTAGTACAGAGTACAGTAAGGCAAAGGTAGAGTCCACACCAGAGCTACAGCAGGTTATTGGGTCAGATCACATCCAGGTTTCTATAGCGCTGAGCAGATTAGAGAGCACGATACTCCAATCCTGGATGGAATGACAGTTAATGCATGGATTATACAGTACAGTATATTACTGTAATATGTATTATACAGTATACAGTATGTGTACTTCATTGATAATATATTAGTATTTCCAACAAGTCTAATGTCAAATTGCTAATTATCATCTCCATCATCGCTTTCCATAACAAATCAGGATCACAGTGACCTACAGTAGAGTCTATCCCAATGAGCACTGGGCGCAAGGTGGAATTCACCCTGGACAGGACGTCAATCCACGGCAGTGGGCTATTTGCTCCTTTATTTCTGATGAACAATTTTTTAAAAGGTGAGCAATTTGGGAAAATACAATAGATACAGGCGGGAATGAAACTGTATCTGACACTCACACAATGAGTGTTTGTTTTTACCTTTTGTTTTGGTCCAATTGGTGAGATGTTCAGATGACACACTTTGAATAAGGGCAGTCCTAAAACTTGGAAAGGGAGGTACCAAGCACAAAGTGCATATAGTATGTTCAGAGCTTCAAAGAAAAATTAAAAACACAGCTAAAATAATACATTGAAATTAGTTTGTTTTCAATTAAGAATGTGGCCAGAGAAAAAACCTATAGAAGGCACAGGGATTCCCGAAGACCAGCAGTGAGAACCAGTGTGTTCAAAGTCTCCCAGTCTTGCTTAGCTTCTTATGTGATCAGTCTAGAAGAAGATAACACTGCTGCCAAAAAGGTGGTAACACTACTTTTGAAATGAGGCCCATTTACCTAGCTGAAAATACTGTATAACTTTTTAACACAGAGAACTTCACATAACCTATACAGTTAACCTTCGAACTTGTGTGTTGTGTAACTACTTTAGTCCCAGAAGGAAAGAGCAGGCATTTTAAAGCATGTTTCCTCTTATCCTGGCAATTTTTCTCTTTGCAAATGTAGTGCCTTCTGCAAGTGTTGAATGCATGCATTCACATACTGTTTATAAAGGGATGGACTGAAATGAAATCAAATCAAGTTCTCCCATAAATCTGGAAATGTAGGAACTGGGCTCTGTCTTTGTTTTCACAGATAAAATTCACAGAAAAATATACCATCAAACTCCTCCCATCTATAATAACTTTGCTGTTTACAAACCACAGAAGAGAAGACAAGCTAGCATAAGGGAGCCAGGAACAGATACTTGTACTGTTTCATTCTTTTTGATTTTCTAACAAACATAGGTTGGGGAAAAATTAAACGAATAAATCATTTAAAACCAGCAGCAGATGCAAAAGTCTTGGGTCTTTTTGCATATTTCACATGGTACTTCAAGATTCATTCACCTCAATAAAATAAACTTCTTTGGAAGGGGGGGGGGGGACAAAAAGCAGATGCTGTTCTGCACTTGGCTTAAAAGCTCATGATATCTGGAGCAAGATGCTTGTAACCTTGAACTGCAGTTTGTACCCCTACAGCCAGTCTCTACTGGTCACAGCAATAAGCCATGCAAGGAGCTCAGTGATAAAATCTCAAACCCATAGCGATCCTCCACCTTCTGAGTTGTATGTAAACACATTGAAACAAATATTCAAAATATACAGAAAGTATGGAAATATATATATAGGAAGTCTTGTCCTAGGCAGTTTATTTTTTCCCGGTTGTTTTACTGACGAGTGGCATCATGCCCCAGATCTCTTCTGCTTTCTGAATTCGAGAATCCCAAGACCATCTTTTAAACGAAAAAGAGAGACAATGAACCAAATCCGTTCATCCGTCATCCGTCCAACACCCGATTAGCTCCACGTTTTTTTTGTTATTCCTGAAATACTATTCTTAACCTTATACTCGCTTGCAGCTCAGAAAATAGTTGATTTTCATCTATTTTTTTTGTTGATTTTTTGGTCTTTTTTTTAAAATACTTCATTAGAAAAAACACCTCTTGTCAGTTGTTGAAGAAAAATAGACTTCTGGTTTCACAGACGCCTGTGTTAGGACTTTATTCTTCACCTGAAACCCGTTTTTTTTAAATTGATTTATTTTCTTTCCCATTTCCTTTCTTTGACTTACAACTACTACTGTTATGCAAGTGGTCTCCCCCCTTCCCCATCCCTCCAAACCAGGGATGGAGTGGGGTCGCCTTATATTCTTCTCTGATCCCCTCTGAATGGTGACGACCTGCGATCTGCTATGTATCTCACCGTGCTTTCAAAGAGCGGGCTGTGCTAGAATTCAGGGTGTCCAAGTGAGGGGGGCTGAAGAGAGGCCTAGCGCCCCCTCTCCCTCGCCTCCTCCCGAAAAGCTGCCCTTCTTTTAAAAGCCCTGTATATGACAGTAGGCCTCCAGCCCCGAGAAGAGGATGTACAGGAGCCAGAGGCTGACAAAGAATCCGGAGGTGGCCAGTCTGTGGTTGCGTGGCCCCCCCAGCTCGCCCCCTATGTGTGGTCTGCGGCGATACAGCAGCACGGTGATGCACAGGAAGGCGAAGATGGTGAAGAGCGTGACGGAGAAGGCCAGGGAGCCCGCCTGCACCTCAAACTCCTTCCCCTGCGTGTACCAGTAGATGGCCGCCACCGACCAGGCCAGCCCGATGCCCAGGAACACGTTGACCGCGTTGCTGCCCGTCACGTTGCCGATGGAGGCATCGGCGTACGTGTCCTGCACGGCGGCCACCTTGCTGGCGAAGGTGTCTGCAAGAGAGAGGCGCGGAAGGGCGGGGTAGGTTAAACACATCAGATTTGTCTTGGGGATTCTTAAAGAGGGCTCGGCTTTGTAGGTGTCTGGTACGAGGACACCCAGTTCTGTTTTAAAACTTGTAAAGCTCTATGTGACTGCTTTGAAAAGAGGTATAAAAATGAAAAACGGATTGGACAGAACAAAAACATACAGCAGTAAAGAAGACCCACATGTCACAAGCTTGATTGTGACATGCTGAGTGGCTATGAGTGGCTATGTGGCTATTGTGATATGATGAGCGGCCCTGGACTTGTGCAAGACTACAGTGTGCTGAGATGTTGATCTCCTAGAAGCTGTTTGGGTTTGGTAAGTGCAGATCTCTTTATTAAACAGCCCTGAAGCTGCACACCATACGGGTTCTCTTTTTAGAAGACACTTGGAATATATATCATAAAAACCTTGCATGTTAAAAGTGAAGCAGTAGGAAATTACCAGGAACAGACGTGCCGAGAGCCACAAAGACTACAGCCGTGACGGAGTCCTTGAGCCCAATGGTGCAGCCAAAGTGTGAGGCCAGGTCTCCAATGACGGCAGTCAGCAGCCCGATGATGATGATGGACACAGCGAAGCAGGCCCAGCCGTTCCAGTACTCGGTGGGCGGTACGCAGGCGAACAGGACCTTCCAGAACACCGTCAGGAAGTGCATGACGTAGTCGAAGCAGGAGGGCAGGCGCTCCTCTCCAGAGTCTTCCTCATCCTCATCGCCTAAAGAAAAAAAAACAACAGATGATCTCTCGACTGCATTGATCTTTTGTCACTCCAGCTGTGTTAATCACAGCAGCCTCTGTCCCGAGGTTAGGAAGTATAAGGTCCCAGGAAATATAGCATTGTACATCAATCACTGTGCGTTGCCAGTGACACTTGTCATTGCTCATGCGGGGAAGTTTTTAAACATGAGGTCTATAACTCTATAGGAATCATGATACTGCTCAATACAGTCCTGCTGTGTCCCTGTGCCTGCAGGTTGAAGTCCCTCTTAAGTGTTGGAGAAATGGATATGCCTCAGAGCACAATGATTCAGAACAGCCAACCCACATGACTGGCCTGTGTCTGCAACGCAAAATTGGCACTCCCCATGAAAGCCTATACATGAGGAGAACATGCAATCTCCACACAGACTGGTGCTAAGGGTGTATTAGAACCCATAACCTAGGAGGTATGTACTGTATATGAAGCAGCAAGGAGAACCACAGTACCTGCCATGGTACTGTAAGTGTCACAGAAAAATCACAAAAAAGTTTGGAAGAAGGCGGCTGATTCAGTGGAGACAGAGGCACCACTAGCTGTGCAGAAAGCTGGCTGCCTCACCTTGGTGGAAACTAAGTTTAGGTCCATTTAGAATGTAGGAGGGCAACACAGATTTACAAAGACAGTCATGAGGATCTGGAACAAACTGCACAGACATGGTGCTGAACACGTCTGGTAGATTTATTAAGAAACAGCTTAATAATATTCTTGAATATTTTTCAAAATTCATATTTTTATGATTCTTACCTCACATAATAATCTAAGGGAATACAAATTTGGTATGAAATAAAGAAATACAGTGAAATGCTGTCATATAGAAGTACAAAAAGTGAAATACGGCTCAGGAGCTTTTTAAAAAAAAATGACAATAAATAAAATGTCTACCTAAAGATGAGGTGGTTGCATGTTGTTTCTAGTAGCCCTCTGACTTTCTGATTGTGAGACACAAAGACAGCCATGAGTCTGCTATTTCAGCGTGTTGCCATGGAAACCTTTGGCTGCTTCCTAATTGTATGCCAGAACACCTTTAGAACGTACTGAAAACACAGCAGAATGGCGGCTGCATTAACTGCAAATGGCTCAGTGTCACGCTCTGGTCTTTCAGAGGGCTGTGTGAAGTGTTTTCCTCTCTGTGCGTTTGAAAAAGAAACCAGCTGGCTGAGTGGTTTGCTGTGGCACTGTGATTGTTGCTGCCTCCAGAAAATATACAGCATAATGAAATACAATAAATCAAGAATCATACTTCATTTCATCAAAATCAACAAAGCCTAGAATAAACTAGAATTTGGCCCACCATCAATTGCAAATCCCAAACTCCATAGCTGAGGGTAACATTTCATGGGGTAGCTGTAAGAAGTTAAGAACAGTTATAAACGATAGGAATTAATTTGGCACATTTAGCTTGTTTGTCAGTAGCTATTTGACCAAAGGATCTCATCCAGGTTTTAAAGTCTTTTCAGACGTGCCTCCTGTTCTCAGTTTTAAATGCACTTCCATGTAGTTTCTACTTATGCTGGTTTATGAAGGCTCTGGCCATCAGAAAGACACAACAGCTGTAGAAAATGGAACTGAACAAAGCTGAAATCTCAATCACTTGATTTGATCTGACTTGGAATGAAGTCTGTCTAATGTATTTATTTTAGAAAAAGCTGCTAGGCTAACGGACAGATATAATTTCCATTTCATTAAAGGCAATATGATGATTGCTAAGATCTTTATAAAAGCTTTGGTGAAAAGAAGAATACCAGACTACTTGGGAATTCTTTTTAGTATATCAATCATTTTGAATTGTTGAGAATTCTTCAGATGATCTGTGATCTTAAAAATGTATTTTTTATAACACTGCCATTTCTTAGAAGCCCTGATGAGCCCTTTTTGACTTCTGAAATGGACAATGAAAAACAGAATTGCAAATATCAGATAGAGTGGTGAACATATACATTTTAATGATATAATAAACTACTTGATTTAATATTTTAACATTTACATGTCTCTGTCACTCTGTCTTTAAGGGGTTCTGCAAAGGTTTGAAAATGGTGAAAATGCATTTGAGCATTTGATAACTCAACTGGCTGAATGACTGGGCTGGGTATCTCCAGTTTTCTTAAGTAAAATATCACATTAGAGAGAGAGATGGAAAGGTTTGGAACATCAGTGAAGCTATTTTTTCCAAAGTATTTTTTGCCGTTGCAGGGTTTGGAATACCCTGGAATCAGAAATCCTTTATACAATGAATTTAAAGGATATACTATATGCTCCTCAGAACAACATTACTCTTTTTAAAAACTGAATTCACAGCACAAATTCCACTGATATTCTGCCTGTACATTTGCTCATCATAGTTGATAAAAACCTGGTGTTTCACATAATTTTCTTTGGGTACATTTCTCCATTTAAAAGGGCATACAGTACAGTAGATGACCAAAAATACAGTATATTGCAGTGTGTTATAGTGGCATATGTCTTGCATCTGGAAGTCAGGCAATGCTTTTATAGCAAATATTAAGTATAAACAAACAGAACATTTTGGTATAGGTGTATTGAACAGAATGCCCAGAAAACAGCTTAAACCAGAACAAGAAAAAGTATTTAACCATTTAATGTTTAAGATTTTCAGTTCCACTGTTGTGCTGCTGTGCTGTGCTTTCAGCATGAGAACTACACGCCTTGCACTGAATTTAAGTTTGAGAGACGTTTTGTGTTAGCAGAGCACAAAAACCAGATGCTCAGACTGTTTTCAGAATATGTGTACCTCTTTGACACAACTATTGGCTCTATACAGTATGTAACATTCTGAACCATTCTTAACAACACTTGCAATGGTCCACATCTACAACATTACTATACTTTAGACTTGTCTGGAACATTCTCTAGAAAAGGATCCCAAAACTGCAGTTAAACCAAACACCCACAGTGTCATTGCTGTGAGGATACCTGCACTGACTGTGATGGCCTCCATGAACTGGTCCCTCCAGGAGTGAGTGCCCACTACCAGTGCCAGGTTTGTCTTCTTAATCAGTTTGTCCACTGTGCTCTGGAAAGACAGTAATTGATCAGTTTGTCCACTGCACTCTGGAAAGACAATTAATCAGCTTCTCCACTGTACTCTAGATACCCAATAATCAATCAGCTTGTCCACTATGTTCTGGACAGACAACAATTGATCAGCTTATCTACAGTGCTCTGGATAGACAATAATCAATTAGCTTGTCCACCATACTCTAGATATAGAACAGTCAATAATCAGTTTGTTTACTGCGCTCTGGATAGGCAATCATCAATCGGCTTGTAAATGTTGCTCTGAACAGACAATAATAAATCAGCTTGGGTCATCAGCAGAAGAGCTATCACATGGCATATCAAGAATAGCCCGACTGAAATTCAAGACAAAATCCAGAATTGTTTTGTGAAGAGAGACAGAGCAAGACAATTACAAATTTTGCTCTGGGACCTAGACACTATGGAATCAACAAGTTTATCTTGCGAGTGTAGAGGGACGGGAGGCATTTCAAGTAGAATCAGTGCATTCTTTTCCAGTCAGGGTATATTCTGTGTGATATACTCTACACACCATCCAAGAACCCACACAGTGAGTGCTATATCTGCCCTGCAATTAATAAGGAAACCACTAGAGGGAAGAAACAGACCATTACATTTTTTTAAGTGATCTGATTTAGAGCTTACTACTTGCAAGCATTTGTAACTAATGTTTGTCTGAAGATTATGATATTAATAAAAATAAAAACTGTGTCATGAAGTTATGGTCTGTTTTTCCTTAGGCTTCACAATAGCTGTCCTTTTTTATGATAAAATGCTGAAAAGGAATAGAATATTAAATTTAGACTGACAATAAGAAAACTAACTTCAATCTTTCCCCCAATAACTAGGTAGATTCATAGTAGTTCCCAGATAGTTCAAAGGTTTACATTAGAAGCGTAAGCCAGTAGCCATATCACCCTGTAACTCACCGCTAGCAGCCCACTGAAGCTGAGCAGGTGTGAGCTGGGTCAGTACCTGGATGTGAAACCTCCTGGGAAAAACTAAGGTTGCTGCTAGGTACTCACCCTGCAATCTATGTGGGTCCTAATGCCCCAGTATGCTGATCTAGACACTATACTGTAAAAATGGACGTCCTTTGGAAAAGATGTAAAACCAAAGTCCTGAGTCTCTGTGGTCATTAAAAATCCCAGGGTGTTTCTCAAAAGAAGTAGGGGTGTTACCCCGTTGTCCTGGCCAAATTTCCCATTGGCCTTTACCAGTCATGGCCTCCTAATAATCCCCATCTATGAATTGGCTTCATCACTCTGTTCTCCTCCCCATTGATAACTGGTGTGTGGTGAGTGTACTGGTGCACTTTGGCATTATCCAGGTGGATGCTGCACATTGGTGGTGGAGGAGGGGATCCCCATTACCTGTAAAGTGCTTTGAGTGTCCAGAAAAGCGCTATATAAGTGTAAGCAATTATGATGAAGTGCATTTGGAGAATCAAATTATCTAATTATCTAATTGCTACTGATATAAAATCTTTTCTTGATTAAATCCAGTAACATTCATAACAAAGTGATAAAGCTGTTAATTGAATCCAGTAGTGTACCACTGCCCAATTTAGGGGGCAGGGGTTAATGCTGTTGCTGTTGTGTTTTGTACCAAATCTGTTATGATAGTGTAAGCAACTGTTTCCAATGCAAACAATAAATATTTAAATAAACAGTTTGACAGCAGATTGTCACATTGTCACCCTGGACAGATTTCACAGAAGAGTGCTCAGAAGAACTCAAGGTGACTGCAGAAATGCCATACCCAGACTAGTTAAAGGAACTGAATCTCCGTGGTCTGGAATAAGGCACACTGAAAGTTTTGATTTAACTAGTCAACATTGTGGTAAAACATCAAACCAAGGGCAAGGGGTTCTGTTCAGGCTGAACAAAGAAACAGGAACTCAGGTCCACCATGGACATTGACAGCACATGCACTCTGCCAACCGTGTATTGCTGCAAGCAGATCAGTTGATAAACTGATCAATAAACAAAACAGACAAAAGGCAGAACAGTGTTTCTGATGCTGCACCGACGGATTTCCGGCAGGACAAACAGAGAAACGCTCACCTTGAATTCGTACGACTCCTCAATGATGACCTCTAACTTGTGGTGCTCCCCTAGAACTGGCTTTCCCATCTCCGCAATCCTCTTCGCTTCTTCCTCTTCCACACTTAGCTTTCTGTCAGCTGCCTCTGAGAGAGGAAAACAGAGAGTAATGCCACTACTCATTCTAGTTCTAGTTATTTACAATGAAAAACCTAAAGTACCCGTTCCTTTATTTAATCAAGATTAGACTACTGTAACGCCATATCTTTTAAGTATCTTGTATCTCTTCTACAGTACCAAACTAAGGCTTCAGTATATTCAGAATTCTACAACTTTTGTAATAACTAAATGTACCCAGCATCAGCATAACTCCCATCTTCTTTAAACTGCATTGCATCCCAGCGAAATGCTGAACTGACTTTAGTGTTCACCTGCTCATGTATCAAGAACCGTACAATCTAACGCTGGATTATCTAAAGGAGTTTAAGATAAGCATAGTTAGGCCTTCTCACTCTGCTGGAGACCGTGCTTTACACAGCGGGCAATAGAACTCTCTCAAGTGCAGGACAGTATCTGTGGACCTCTAAATCCATTCGAGACTCAGTGACAGTCGATGTGCTCAAAACTGGCTTAAAGCCCTGTCTTCCCATTTAAAGATCATAATGTGCAAAGCAGTTTTTACTCTTGGTTTCACTGTTGAAATTTATGGACTTGTTCTCCTCTCATTTCTAGTTCCATGCAGCACGGTTGTGCAGTGGTTAGCATTGCTGCTTCACAATGCTGGGGTCCTGGGTTCAATTCTGGACCAAGGCTGCTCTCTTATAAAATGGAGTTTGTAAGTTTTCCCTGTATTTGCTTGGGTTTGGACAGGTGGATTTCTGGACCTTGCTTCTATTGTGTGTTTCATGTGCACTATTGCACAGCTCTTTAAGTTTCTTGAAAAAGATAGAGAAATAAAAATTGTTTTGGTATTACTACTGACATAGCAACAACTGCTTTAAAAAAACTCACTGTCACCTACACACTGACTGCACTTTTATACAGTATATTTAGTTCTATTAAAGTTGTCATGACTCCATTTACCAGTGGGTGAACACTGCGGTGGCAACAGAATAAGATGTAAGTTTTAAAGCTGTTATTTTTGGCACAAGTAAAACTCACGTCAAAGGATTTGATAGGTATGTTTATTCGGGCCACGGTCTGAGTATCACTTTAGGATGAGTTTAGTGCTATTACAGTATGTGCTGTGTTCTATTCAAACATTACACCTCTAAGGAGGTCTGTAGAAATAAAACATCACAGTATTAATTTGATTAAATGTTCAGAGATGTCTGTTGACATTTAGTCAATGGCAGTTGAAATATCTCTGTATCATGTGGGTGTAGCTTCTGGTGGCTTGATTTGCAATACCTGTTAAGTGTGTTTTTGTATCATCTGTACACCACCTGTACACCTGTAAACTCTTGTTTTCCTGAACTGACATTTTGCACCAGTCTTCTATCCTATATTTACACTCCTTTCCTGTAGCACAGTGCACTAAGGAAAAGGTCTGGTCTGCTACTACTTTACTAACCTTAGGTATTACAGTACATATCCACTATTCCTTTTACTGGGTGAATCATCCAATGGAACCATTCTCTGACATTTACTGTAGCAGTACAGTGTATATTAGAACTCTTAAGTGTAGAATAATAAATGGTACACATGTAGTACATGCAGTCTTGTGACAAGATACTGTTTTATGCAACAAAGTATGAGTGACTGGAACAAAATAGCTTCATCAAGAGAACTGCAGGAAAGCAAGCGAATATCACATATCAGCCTACTGGGTTCAAGACACAGCATTGTTCATGGATTATTTGCTATTTTTGTATTTTGGACTCTTTGCAAAGAAACGACTCAGAGACGCAATTCATTTCAGCATACACTGAGCAGAATTCAGGGCAAACAAAAGGGAACCAGGCTTGTTTATCCGTTAGTATACAGTTCCTTGGTATCTTGACAGTAGTGCTATTCTATATGTTGAAAAAAATAAATGCATTCTATATTAAAGTCAGTTAGTAATTATTTGATTAATTGCATTTATCCAGTGTTTTTCCCCCAAAAGAATTCCAAAGCACATTAGAAGCAGGGGGAGATTCACAAGCACCACAGTGTCAAGGCAGGTTAAATGACCTTGACACTCATATTATAACATTGTTCCCATACACATGATCATTTCTACCATTTATTAACCCTGCTACCTTCAAACACACTTTTAATTGTCTAATTTATACTGAAATCCTTACTCACAAACAGCTGTCTAACCAAACATAAGAAAGGTTTTGTATAGAATCTTAACCATACTTTGCATTTATCCCTTTTCTTGCTTTGATCATTTAGAACAGGGGTGCCCAACCAGTTGATAGATCGCAAGAATGTTTGGGCAAAAAATAAATGGGCTATTTGACTATTTACTTTTTTCAATAGCCTAAAAATTCATTCAGATCTGTGCATGTAATGTCATACATTTTACTGCCCTTGTGTGTGTTTAACCCTTGTCAAATGGGTTGTAAAGTCTCTTCCCTGCGTGCTGGCTGCCACTGAAAAAAAGGCTACAGGAGCTCCGCAAATAGTCTTCCGTGTGCTACAGTACCAAAGAACGTTCTCTTGGTATTGCCGCACGAACTGTACATTCGATACAGTGCATAGTGGAGCGAAACAGATTGGCCGTGACAAATTCGCCAACAGTTTGATAAGTTTTAATTGCCTATCTGATAGTTGTAGAGTAGCGAAAATTATGAAGCAAAGAGACCCAAAACTTACCATTACCCCAAGGGAGCATGATTATTTTTTTTGTACTTTCGCATTCAAATCTGCAACGCTAGCGTCTACGCTAAAAAGGGAAATATAGAACAACATTTCAAAACAGCACACAAAACGTAT